>NC_085930.1:89446666-89749696 GCF_028885625.2 Pongo pygmaeus
CCATTTTCTAGCCCTCTCTTTCCTTTAAAGTACAAGTTAATCACCCCCACCCTCAAATTTTCCAGCTCCCCTAAAGCTTATGATTTTTTTCTCTCTTATTTTTGCAAGCATCTGTTGTCTCTATAACTGGTTCTCGGTGGAAGCTATGCTGGTCTGTTATATTTTCATCGTATCCGCCAAGAGTAGGACTCATTTTCTCATAGTCAGGTATTCCTGGTGCCTACGATAATGACATGCATACATTTGGCCTCAGTAAATGTTTGTCGTTGTTCATGACTATTTGGCCATCACAGTGAGAAAGAACTAAAAATGTAGCAAGTGAATTTGAGGTAAGAGTAAGTACAGTGTTAGAAACCCTGCCTCTGGAGCCAGACTGCCTCTAAGTTCTGTTGCCCACAGGCTGAGTCATCTCCTGCTTCTTACTTACCCTCTCTGGGCCTTTCCTCATGCGTAAAATGGGAATAATGATGGGACCTACCACATAGAGCTGAGATGAGGATGAAATGAGTTGAGTCATGTGAAGTACTCATTGTTTGCAAGTTGTCAAGCCAGGTTAGCTGTTATCATCATTAGCTGGTTTGTGAATTCCACCTTCAGAATCACATAGGCTGTGAGGAAAAAGTCTGTCTCACAGACCACTGCTCACACAAACACAGTTTAGAAATGCATACACCATTGAGAATCCAAAATGATGTTTTGTAGCTGTTTTACAATGTGCCTGGGTCTTGTTTGACTCAGGTGGGGCAAGATGACAGGCATGGAGCCAATTGCATTTGAAAGAAGAGTTTATTACGCACAGTTCCAAGAGGAGGGGGCACACAGCGCCCTGCAGGGGTCACAAGGAGAACAGCCAGAGTTAGTCAAGAGTCAGAAGGAACAATGAGAAAGCGTGGGCAATGGCCTTTATTACTATAGTGGCAGGAAGTTGTTGGGTGAGGATGCCCTTTACAGGGCAGGATGCAAAACACAGATGTTGGAGTTTGTGGCCAGAGGATTTGTAATACCATTTCCAAGTGCTTGCAAAAAACACAGGGAAATATGAATGCAAACAACATTGGCCATTAGTTTGGCCCATGCTTTCAAGATGCCAAATCATCCATTACATAATATCCAGAACGATTATTACACTAGTCCAAGCCAATTCCTCACCACAACTGCTGTTGCCTGCAGTTTTCAGTGGCCACCATCCTTTCCAGTGATGTCTGTAATTTTTGCTGCCTTCTTGAAGAGGCCTCACTGGGCTTGGGTTTTATTTAAGTCCCTATTGTTTGGCTCATTTTGGTTGGTCTCTCTCCTGCTCTTTGACTCAGCTTCGATTATGCCTGAAGAAGGATTTCCTCCATTTTGCACTCTTTCTTCTGTGTACAAGGGTTGCTCCTTTTTCACAGACAAGCAGAGAAACTTGGAAAACAGAAGGAAGCTGAGGCTGTGTTGTTAGGTCAACCAAGGACCAAGGTGGAGCCAACCTTTCAGCATGACATGCTCACCTTTCTGCTTTATGGACCGGGAGGGTCCTGGAAAACTGTTTTCCCCATCCAAAAGCCTTTTGGCAATTACTGAGGATACCTGCACTTTGAATTCTGAAGCCAGTCTGTGCTGTGGCTTGGGTGAGCTGCCGACTGAGGTCTGCTGAAATTATCCCACTGTCAACACAGGACCCCGCTATGGCCCAACACCCTTCTCTTTTTCTTCTTTTTCTAAAGAGAAGCCCCACTTATATCCATGCCAGCCACATGACTGGATAATTACAGGAAACCATGGCTGCACTCAGCTGAAAAGAAAGAATTCTTGAAGAAGAATTTCAGGCTCTTTTACCATTTCCCCCTTTTTACAGTCTGGCTCTGTGCCATCATCCTGTCGCTTTCTTTTCTCCGTGCTATTTCTGTGATGCTTTCCTCCCCTGGCAACCCCTCACCACACCATCCTCTATTTGGATAAATGTGAGGTCCCTAATACACAACCTTCCACTCTGAATTAGCTGAACTTGTTTCCTCTCTCTTTTTCTTTAGGCAGAAAAAATATATATATTTCACTCTACAGCCCTTGCTTTACTATTGTATTTTTTACTATTATTTTTTAAGGTGAAATATATTACAGGTAGGTAGCAATCTGTCTGGTTTTGATTTCTGCTCCTATTTACAGAGGCTGTCACCTGATTATACCCTTTAATGATGGTGGCAACAAACAGGAGGAGACTCAGACAGAGTTCTAAGAGGGACTGCTTGATTTAAGTATGTATTTATGGGAATAAAGGCAGATCCCACAGGAGCCCTGGAATTTACTCCACAGTGATTGTCTTTCTTTGACTCTGGCTTTTACTTTCCCAAATTGAGCAACCTGGTATCTGCATGTCTCTTTTGCTTGGAATGTCACGCTGCAGATCTTAGTGCCTGGGACAGAACAAAGCATGCCACAAGTGCACTTGAAGGAGAGCTCAGAATCAACCAACCAAACCCCTCCAAGTTCCAATGGCAGCACAGATTCCAGACTGAAACGCTGCTGCATCTTGCTTCATTTGACTGAAGCAAATGCAATTGGTTTGTATTTGACATTTATTCTTTTAGGGAGGGGCTGCCAGGGGAAGGGGCATTAACCACAAATATGACAAGGTTAAAGAACAATGGGTCGGGTCTGAAGCATGGTATTGAGATGGTTGACATCCTGGGCTCATCAATCAATATTATTGACTTGGCCAAGCTTCAGGTTGGAGTAATTTCTATAATGAGATTTAGCCTGCACCACAAAATGGTGTGTTGGGGATAAAATGTCTGAAGCCAATCTTTTATGAGATACATTTTAGGAAAATGTTCTTAATCTTAAAAATAGAACTTGTAGTGTTTGCAGCCAGGAAGATGCTTAATTAGATTCACATAGGAGTCACCAGCTGTTCACAAGACAAACAGAAATGTCTGAGGTCTCCCTGGTTCTATAAAGACAAGGGAAATGGCTCCCTCTTTTCGTGCCAAGTCTGAGAGACCCTTCAGCTAAAAGCCCTCCAGCCTGAGTGGCCAGGCTTGGCACACAGAAGCTCACTTTTTCCTTTTCCTCTGTCCTCTTGTTCTGCTGTTTAAACCTGAGGAGTTCTTAGTCACAAGAGTAAAGTGGCCTCAAAGCCAAACTGCCATGGGAAAGGCAATGCCCAACCAGCCATCTCCCTGCCTGCTCCCACCCTGGGCATCTCCTCTACTCACTCTCAGAGGTAAATGCTGTCTTTGCTGGATGAATTTCTCGACCTGGGTGATGTAGTTACAGAGAGAGGAACAGAGAGAGAAAACATATGAAGGAACTGGAGAGGCAGGAGGGGAGGATGGAAAGGCATTTCCAGAAAGGCTTGGTCTAACCTATATAACGAGAGAATTGGGAGAGAGCATCAAGAGTATGTGGAGGGAAAATTGTGCAGCTAGGACTGATAGAGTTTCATGGTTTGAGTGGAAGAAGGAAGAAAGGAGACTGGAAGCAGTGTGGTTACGAGTTGTGAGTTATGAACCTTGAAAGTATAAAGACAATTTGAATTAAGTTACCAGCCTCACAGGGTCAGAGGAGAAAGGGGCCTCAGAAGTGATATGGCTCAGCCTCCCATTCAATGCAGGAAGCCCTTTTAAGGCATTCCTATCAAAGGGCCACCTAACCTTTACTTGGATGCCTTCAGTAATAGGACATGTGCTAGTCCATTGGCAGTAAAGAAGGGTAGTTACGAACACAAATGCTAGAGCCAGACTGCCAAGGTTCAAATCCAGGGGCCACCAGCTACTGATTGCACCTTGGACATGTTACCTGATACCTTGGTTTCTGTACCCATGAATTGGGAATAGTAGTAGCAGAGTGCTGTTATGATTATTAATTGTATATTTATATACACACACATAGACATATATAAAATTATATAAAGTAAATATTTATATATTTATTCATAAAGTGCACATATCACTTAATACTTGGCATATAATAAGTGGCATATATGTACTTGCTAGTATTATCATCACTGTCATTCAGGTTGTTCCATGGATAAGAAAGTTCTTTTTCAGATTGAGTAAATTTGGCCTCTCTTATTCCTGCCTGTTTATCCCATTTCTCAGCCCCTGAAGTAACTCAGATCAAGCCTTAACTGCCTTCCATGTGTGTCCCAAGTATTTGAAGCTAATCATTGTGACCCTCTTTTCCTTTCTGCCTTATATTCTAGAGAAGAGTTCTTGCAAATGCTGTTTCTTCTGCTTGCGACACATTTCCTTGCCATGTTCTAACTTGGACTCCATGTCCTTCGATACACCTTCTATCTGAGTACTTAACACATTACTTGCCTATTGTGTTAGGCGGTTCTTGCATTGCTATAAAGAAATATCTGACACTGGGTAACTTACAAAGAAAAGAGGTTCAACTGGCTCACCGTTCTGGAGGCTGTATAGAACTATGGCACCACCATCTGCTTGGCTTCTTGGGAGGCCTCAGGGAGCTTTTACTCATGGCAGAAGGCAAAGAAGGGGCAGGCACTCACATGGCCAGAGAGGCGGAGAGAGTGTGTGGGAAGCGCCACACACTTTTATACAACCAGATATCATATGAACTCACTCGCCCCCAAGGGCATGGCACTAAGCCATTCATGAGGGATCTGACCCTGTGATCCAAAAACTCTCACCCACGCAGCCCCACATCCAACAATGGGAATTACATTTGAAGATGAAATTAGTGATCCACACCACATCACCCATATTCCCTGAGTATAATTATAAAATAAAGGACATAGTATCAGTTCTGAAGGCCATTTGTGTATGTGTCACCATTTTGGCATATTACTTATACATCTTGTAAACCAGGCTTCATATGAGGTCCAGCATAGCACTGTGTTTCGAAAATATGTGTTGAATGAATTAGGTGGAATACAGGAGAAGATGAGTGGGCATAAAGCAAAGGCCTTCTTGAAAGGCATATAACATTTCCCTTGGAGAATAGGGTCTTTGGAACAAGGAGGTGGGTGGGAAGAAAGTTGGCTTTTTCACACACACACACAAAAGCAAAGAATCAAAAATTATAGGCATGCTTGTAGGAAACAGGTAAACCTGTAATCCCATTAGCTGATCATATTTGTCCCTGTTAATGCCACCAAAAAAGGAAAGTTTCTTGGGTTCTTACTTTTTGATTGCTTGGTCAGCTCTTAGTCTTTGCTTTGTTGCTCAGAATCCTGTTAATAGAAGAAATGAAAAGCAAAAGACAAAGAAGCAGGCAAGTGTGAATCCATTCATAGAATAAAGAACAAGGAAGGGAGTGAAGATGGGGACAGAGGTGGAAGGGCCCTCTGGGTCTGGATGTGGGCAGAAGGTTTTTGAAGAGTAGAGAGAGAAGATAGTGTTTTGGTAGAAGTCACTCTTAGGAGTGTGAAAAGGTTTGAAAATGGAGAGTCACCTTGGGAGGCTTTGCAAAGGAAATTTACTTTGCACTAAAAATGATCTCTTCTTTATAGGGTTTTCTTGTGAGACCGAGTAAAGATTTAAATGGCTTTTGATGTTCATTTTCTATCAGACTGCTATTTCTTTGAACGTGGCATAGCCCCGAGCTCCAGCCATGTGGGAACCCAGTTGTATATGGGTCATGTTCTGCTTCAGCTAGTGGATTGGGTGATAAAATCCACGGATGCTCTTGTTCTGCAGGATGGTGAGTGAGGTATTGCCATAGCCACATAGCCCTAAGCTAAGAGCATAGACATTACATAGAGGCTGCAATGTCTATAAATATGTGAAATAAGCATGGGTGTAAGTCAAAGAAGCCCATAGGTCTCTTAAAACTTCCTCTTTGGATAAACACAGACGATTTTCTCCAGCTTCCCAAACTTAACCAATGCTTAGTCACAATCTATACCTAGATACTGATCCAAAGAGCAAATTATTCTAGGGTAAAACCAGAGGAATAGTATTCCTTGCCTTTATTTTTTTTCTATAGACCAATGGTAGAAATGTTACCCTGGATATAAAATTTATATAAAATACCAACGTTCTTTTCCAGACTTGTTTAATGATTCCCATTAAAAAGATATTTGATTTGCAAACTATGCATTCAACAAAGGACTGATATCCAGAATCTACAAGTAACTCAAACAAATCGGTAAGAAAAAAACAAATAACCCCATCAAAAGTGGGCAAAGGACATGAATAGACAATTCTCAAAAGATGATATACAAATAGCTAACAAACGTATGAAAAAATGCTCAACCTCAGTGATTATTAGGGAAATGCAAGTTAAAACCACAATGAGATACCACCTTACTCCTCCAAGAATGGTCATAATTAAAAAGTCAAAAAATAATAGATGTTGGTGTGGATGTGGCGTAAAGGGAACACTTTTACACCGCTGGTGGGAATGTAAACTAGTACAATGACTATGGAAAATAGTGTGGAGATTCCTTAAAGAACTAAAAGTAGAACTACCATTCAATCCAGCAATCCCACTACTGAATACCTACCCAGAGGAAAAGAAGTCATTTTTTGAAGAAGACACTTGCACACACATCTTTATAGCAGCACAATTTGCAATTGCAAAAATATTACCAATCTAAATGTCTATCAACCAATGAGTGGATGAAGAAAATGTGTTATACATACACCATGGAATACTACTCAGCCATAAAACAGAATGAAATAAGGACTTTTGCAGCAACTTGGATGGAGCTAGAGGCCATTATTCTAAGTAAAGTAACTCAGGAATGGAAAACCAAATATCAAATGTTCTCAGCTATGAGGATGTAAAGACATAAGAATAATATAATGGACTTTGCAGACTATTAAAAAAATAAAAAATAAAAAATAAAAAAATAATTCCCTAGTGGGCTATTTTTTAGAGGACACAAATTCCTGCTTCTGATGTACAAATCCAGTCTTCCTGCAGGTTTCTGAGCTTGTTGCTCTTTTGTGGTAAGCTTTTTACTTTTGTTAAAAAACAGTTACCACACATACCATAATTACATATGGGAGGAGGGTGAGGGATAAAATACTACATATTGGGTACACTGCCCAGGTGACAGGTGCACCAAAATCTCAGAAATCACCACTAAAGAACTTATCCATGTAACCAGAAACCACCTGTACCCCCCAAATTATTGAAATTCAAATTATTTTTAAAAAGATATTTGGGTAAAGTATGTTGTCAGAGAACCTCTGCTGAAACCTTTGCCTATCCTTGGAAAAGCCCCGCAGTTGTAAAGAAATATATATCGTGCTCCGGCTCCTCCAAATGTAAAAAAAATTAGCCATTCCTATCTAATTTTGACCACATGTTCATATTTTCAAGTTGTTGTTTTAATTGTAGCAAGGAAGAAAACTTGACATTCTCTAGTTTTTCAAAGGAAAGGTGACGTATACATGCTTCCTAATAGGAGATCATAACCACTTTCAAAAACACATCAGCCAAATATACAGAAGAAATTGCTTTATGGTAACACAAGGAAGAAGGATCTTTAAAAATAATTCCTGGCCGGGCTCAGTGGCTCACACCTGTAATCCCAGCACTTTAGGAGGCTGAGGCGGGCAGATCACGAGGTCAGGAGATCGAGATCATCCTGGCTAACACGGTGAAACCCTGACTTTACTAAAAATACAAAAAAAATTAGCTGGGCATGATGGTGGGTGCCTGTAGTCCCAGCTACTCGGTAGGCTGAGGCAGGGGAATGGCATGAACCCGGGAGGCGGAGCTTGCAGTGAGCCAAGATCACGCCACTGCACTCCAGCTTGGGTGACAGAGTGAGACTTCGTCTCAAAATAAATAAATAAATAAATAAATAAATAAATAAATAAATAAAATAAAAATTAAAAAAATAATAAAAAATAATTCTCTAGTGGGCCATTTTTTAGAGGACACAAATTCCTGCTTCTGATGTACAAATCCAGTCTTCTTGCAGGTTTCTGAGCTTGCTGCTCTTTTGTGGCTAAGCTTTTCACTTTTGTTAAAAAACGCTTACCACACATACCATAATTAGAAGTTTGGAGTTGTATATTTGGGGTAATCTCAGACAGCTACATTAGACTGCCCTCAGTTTTTCAGGAAAAAGTTCATTTTGAGTTAATTTATTATTGGACATTGAGGCTATTTCAATTTGCTACCAAATCTTGACTTCACTTTACCGTTAAATGTTACTTTTAAAATGTGCAGAAACCATTTACCATGTTTTCTCTGTTTATAAGAGACTAGGTGGCTATACATGATGTTAACAATAATTATATCGGAGAAGGAGAATTACAGACCATTTTAATTGTCTCATCTTGTACAATAGCAAGAAGTCTAATAAGAAAAAAGTTAAATGTTAACATTTCTTTAATAAAGAATAAAAATAAACCATTTCCTTAGTATTCCTAGGCTTTCAGAGGAGGTGGAGTGCATATTTCTCTGGCATCAATTACACATGTTCTAGATCATTTCTTAAAGGATTAGAAGAGAAAATTCAACAAAAAGGAAAAAGAATGAGGATGAAAAGAAATTATGTATGGAGGCTGGGTGTAGTGGCTCACATCTGTAATCCCAGCACTTTGGGAGACTGAGATGGGCAGATCACCTGAGGTTAGGAGTTCGAGACCAGCATGGTCAACATGGTGAAACCATGTCTCTACTAAAAATACAAAAATTAGCTGAGTGCGGTGACACACACCTGTAATCCTAGCTACTCAGGAGGCTGAGGCAAGAGAATCGCTTGAATCCAGGAGGCGGAGGTTGCAGTGAGCTTAGATCGCATCACTGCACTCCAGCCTGGGTGACAGAGCAAGACTCCATTTCAAAAAAATAAAACAAAATAAAATTGTGTATGAAGACATACAAAAACTGAATATATAAGCAGGTCTGAAAATATTGAGAGCATCTTAAGCTGGGTTTATACAATTATTTGAACAATTCAGGTCAAAAGCCACACTTAAAAATAAAAGCAACACCTGTCAATTCAAAGCAAAAGTATTTTATTTGTATCAGTTTCTACTTCCTATAAATGTAAAATTAGCCCAAAGGGTTAGAAAAAAAAATAACAGAAGTGTTCTCATTCTCTCAGACTCTTGCTCACAATGTGAACACATCAGAGATTAAAATAACACAGTATAAGGTTAGAGTTTCAATAGGCATTATCCTGAGAAACCAAGGGAAGGCTGAGAGTGGGTGGTCAGTGAGTAGATATTAAGAATAAAATCTCCTCTTCTTGTTTGCATGACTTGTGTGTGGAACTCTGCCCACCCTTTGCTTTGCTTTGCTTTGCTTTGGCGGGGAAGCGGAGTTCTGACTTGGCTCTGTGACATTCCATGACATACGCCTCAAAGCTGTAAGACATAGTGGAGAAAATGTCACTGTGTAAGGGCAGTCTGTCTCAGGGCAATGCAACATGGCCATCTGAGGCACTGCTTGGTGGTCCAGTGATTCATCAGAGTACAGACACTGAACACTATTGATTTGAGGACAAGGCATGGCAGAGATCAGTGAGATTCTGAGCAAGAATGGGGAATTAACAGGGCATACTCAAATGACAGAGGAAAATCTAGGACAGCAGTCTATATGTGCAGGCAATGGAGGTGATGACAATGTGTTGACAGCAATATTTTGTTAATATCTGGGAGTTGTTAATAAAGGGTGCTTCCTGGAGCAACCAAAACAAGTACCTGCCTAAATGGAGTCAACTAATATGCTTACTAAAAGGTTTTTGAGCTAAATGGCAAATTGCGTCAGAGCAGGCAAAATGCTCCATTTAAGATTCATAATTGGAAGGCACTTTATCTACCTAATGATCAGAAGGATGCTGATTATTAGAAATGCCCGCATTAAAGACAGGGAAGCACATTTGCATTCAGCTCAGAGTACGGGTAGAGGGAAAATAATAAGAATTCTCTTAAGATACAGATCTTAAGTTCTTTACTACATTTGTGTTAATGCCGCTCCTGGAGTCCAGCCTCACATAAAGTGAGTGGAAAATAATAACCCCAGATGTGTGCTGGACACTGCATCCTACTGCACAGAGAACCAAACGATTCTGGCAGCAGCAGCAGACCATCACACACAAACGTTCTCTCACCAGCAAACCCACACACATGCGAACACCCAGCACAGCAGCACAGCCAACTGTTCTAGCCACAGTGCCACTGTAAAGGGTTTGCAAATCAGGATGGGCAGGATTAAAAGAGAGCCAGTGTAGAGATTTTATATCTGTAGGAAAACAAAAACAAGATGAATGTTTCATCAAGCTCATGATGGTGTCTGAACAGAAGAATAACGTGAGATACTGAAATAGAAAAGGAAAACCAAATGTTGTGCTATTCAAAGTGAAGAATTGAGGGACACTCCAAGACACACCCTCGCCCCTTAGTTTCCTTCAATTATCCATACAGTTGGATGAAGAAGAGGAGGTAAGGAAGAAGTGAGGCTGGTATTTGGGATCTGAATTATTGAGCTATCACTTCACTTTCTGTAATTCATTCTGAATACATATATTTAGTCTTATTTTCTAAAATAACTTAAAATAGCAGCTTTTAATACTCTTAATAGCACATGTCAAGAGGAGCTTTTTTTTTTTTAATTTGAACAGAACAGTGGGCATTATTACTTCACACACAGTAGATACTCAGCAACCCTTACTGTGTGTCTCCAACTTCCACCCTTGCCATGATTATACTTTCCATAGACACTGAGACTTGAGGTAGGAAGACCAGGTAGAAGTCCCTTGTACAATTGTCCAGCAGGCAGTAATAAAGGGTTTACAGTAGAGTGTTGGGAAATGTGTGTTGACCAGATACATTTCAGAGTGAATTAATAGTATTTGGTGACCAACTAAATTTCAGGAGGAAAGAGAAGTAGCTGAAGAGGAGGCTGATTTCTCTAGATCGGATGGCCAAGTGGATGGAGGGACCATTACTGGCTGGGGACGCAGGTCTGCAGGTCATCCTGAAGAACATCAATCATGTTCCCAGCAGGGAGGCCCTCAGGGGGAACTGGACCACGTGGGACTGTTTGCTCTGCTTTTTAAATTTTCTCTCTTCTTCCTTAGCTGTCAAGCTGTCAGCTGTCACTTCTTGCTACTGTCAGTTCTAAGTCCTTCCTTCTTTACTTCCTAATTTGCTGCTTCTGGAAAGCCTGAGAGGCAAGGCTGCTAGAAATATATATAAAGCAAGAGTCTATGGATGCTAAGTAATGGTCCAAGGACCATTGACTATTATAAAGTACAGGGCTTCATGATTACTGTTTCAACTGTTCAATTTAAATGGATTAGGTCTTCAGAGATCTGGCACTCGGATAGCTAGGGAGGTATTGATTTCTATCTGTGTAGCAACTTTGAGAATAAAATTGTTCTTCAAGTCATCCAATGATTCTTAATTTTTAAGGTAAGATTTTAAATTGGCTGCTACATAACAAATCATAGCTAGCACCTATTGGGCACTTAGTAGTTGTCAGACCCTGTTCTAAGAACTTTTCATGTAATATCACTTGTAACCAGCCAGGAGTCCTAAGGATTGGGCAGTATTATAATTACCCATTTTATAGACAGAAAATGTGAGGCATAGAAAGGTTAATTTTTCCAAGACCACTGAGTGGCCATAAGCAGCAGAGCCAGATTCAAAAGCATGGCCGGGTGCAGTGGCTCACGCCTGGAATCCCAGTACTTTGGGAGGCTAAGGAGGGCGGATCATTTCTGGTCAGGAGTTCAAGACCAGCCTGGCCAACATGGTGAAACCCTGTCTCAACTAAAAACACAAAAATTAGCTGGGCGTGGTGGTGCGCACCTGTAGTCCCAGCTACTTGAGAGGCTGAGGCAGGAGAACTGCTTGAATCTGGGAGGCAGAGGTTGCAGTGAGCCGAGATCATGCCACTGCACTCCAGCCTGGGCGACAGAGTATAAAAAGATAAATAACTCTGTCTCAAAATAAATAAATGGGTAATTAGGGTGAAATGGAGTCATATGGGCTGGCACTGTTCCAATATGACTGGTGTCCTTATAAGAAGAGATTACGACACAGACAAACATAGAAGAGGACCCTCTAAAACCACAGGGAAAAGGTGGCCATCTGCAAGCCAAGGAGAGAGACCTCAGAAGAAAACCCTGCCGATACCTTGATCTTGCACTTCCAGTCTTCGGAACTGGGAAGAAATGCATTTCTGTTTAAGTCACTTAGCCTGTGGTATTTTGTCACGGCAGCCTGAGCAGACTCATACACACTGACCAAAAAGGTTGGTATTAAGAGCTTTACGTAGAAACCCCCTGAAAACAACTTCCCTCCTTGACTTTTCTCCCAAATCTTAAGTTCATTGAAGGGATTAGTTCAGGGAGAGGGAAAGAAGTTTGGTTTCTTAGAAGATGGGAGGAGGCCGAAATGAAGAACGCAGAGGAGTGGAGAAGATTCTTCAAGACCAGAAGGGCTCATGGGGCTCAGTGAGTGCAGGCCTCTCACGGCATTCTCTCAGTGCTCTGGAAGAGAGAGTGCTGTTCCAGGCATAGTTCCAGGACATGGGGCTCCAGCCTTGTCACTTCCTGACCCCTGAGTGCAATAATGACTCAGCTGAGTTTCTGCCAGATCAATAAGATGGAGATACAGAGAAAGATATTTTATAATTTGACTATTAATTCAAAAAATAATGTGAATTAATACTACTTTAATACTACTTTCACACCCAAGCTTGTTAAATGGAACTCAAGTAGGAACACACCCTCTATGGAAGAATTAATCACCCAGTTGTGCCAAGACTCCAAGCAGAACACTGACAGTGGTGATCACAGTTGCTCTTCCCTGCCCAGCATCACCCCTTCTTTTTCTGGCAACACACCCTGATACCTTTTGGAGCAATGACTTTCCTCCCTAAAGTGCATGCTTGTGGAGGATTGTCACTCAGGGGGCTTGCCTTGCCAAGCACAAGTATGGGACCCAACTGGACCAATTGGCTTCACTCTCCCCACTCTGAGTCTTGAAGTGGGTGCTAGAAGGAAGAACAAATGCTAAAATTAATTCATCTCAGCTTTGGCTCCCTAAAGTAAGTAGTCAAATTGCTGGAGTTCCTTGGAGATATCGTAATAAAACTGGTTCTCCAGGCTTGACTTGCATCCTGTAGGCATCCATATCTCCCTTGAATAAATTTTCTTTTGTCTTTAGTTGCCAGAGTCTATTTCTGTGGCTTTCAACCACAAAAGAGCCCTAGTTAATATAATGCCTGTGGAATCAGACTCTGAAAACTAAGATGTAAGTAGTAAATAGGGTACATTGGTTCCCACTCTTTTGGAAAGGTGTGTGTGCTTGTTGTGTGTTGAGATTTTGAGCCACCCATTTTGATATCCATTTGTTCCAGTACCATTTATTGAAAAGTGACTCATCCTTCATGCGTTGCCTTTGCATCCTTGTCAAAAATCAGTTGTCTATATCTGTTTGGTTTCTTTCTGGACTCTCTAGCCTGTTTCATTGAACACTTTGTCTTTACACCAATATTATGCTGTTTTGATTACTATAGTTTTATAATGATATTGTCATATTTGGGTGTGTGTGTGTGTGGATATGTGGGTGTGGGGAAGAAGAAAGTTGCAGTCATCAGGACATTTGTTCCTTAAATACTTAATACGCAAGTTTTAAAAATAAGGGCTTTGTCATACTTGTCACAGCAAAGAAAATTAGTAATAATCCCCAAATATCATTTAATATACAGTCCATATTCAAATATCTCTAATGTCTCCAAAACATCTATGGCTGTTTTTTTTTAAAAATATATGATAGATCTTTTATTAATATCTCTAGCTTGTCTTTGATGATTTAGAATTTTAAACTTTTTTCCTTGGATCAATTTTCATAATTTATAATATTACTAGGAATTCATCCTTCCAAGTTTTGAAAACTATTATATAGAGTTGCTTATTATATTCTCTTAAACGATTTTAATCACTCCTATATCTATGGTTATTTCTCCTTTCACATTTCTAATCTAACCTATTTTTGTTCACACTCACCGTCTTTATCTCTCTTGCTCACTCTTTCCTTAATGAGGATTTGAAGGGGCTTATCTGTAAATGTCACTGGTCTTCGCCAAGAAGCAGTATTTGAGTTTATTTTTTGTCTCTGTAGATATGCTATTTTATTACCTTTGTATTTTATTTTTATTTCATCCCTCTTCTTAGTTTCTTTGGGTTTACTATGTTGTTCTTTTTAGAAAACTATAGAAGTGAGTCTTTAGCACCTCTTTGGTGGTTCTTTGGCAGTGAAGGCATTCAAGGCTGTAAACTCTTCTCCAGGCTGGGTGTCATTGTGTCTGATGGACTTTGTATGTTGTGCACGCCTTTTCATTGCTTTCTAGAAAGCTGGTGATTTTTCTTTTGATTTTCTCTTTAATCCAAAGGTTATCAACAGCTGCCTTTTAATTCCCAAATTGGTGAAATGTTTGGCCATTTTAAAATTGCTTATGTCTTATTTTGTTAAGATTGTGTAATGGAAAATCATGTCTTATAACATCTCAATGCTTTTGAATTTTTAAGGTTTTAATTGTGGATTTATGTCACTTCTTATGATCACTTTTTATAGATATTCCTGGACATTTGAAATAATGGAGAAATATACCCCTATTCAATGGATGTAACATTCTATAGTACAAGTTACATTTAGTTTACTGATTGTATTTTTAAATCCTCTATGTTCTTGCTTACTTTTTTTTCTGCTGCATATGCTAAGGGAACTATATAGCAGCCCCTGATTACAATAGTAATTTTATCAAGTTATCCTTGGATTTGTAATAGTTTTGCTTGAGGCATTGGGCTTCTACCGTTTGGTGTGTAAATATTTTGTCAGTTGCATTGTTTTAATAAATGTCAGTATTGTGGTTCCAAAATGGCCCTCCACATCCTGTTGAGTGATTTTACCTCTTCTGTTCATCTTCTTCCATCTTCAGACGCCTCTTCTGGTTCACCTGTGGTTGGTTTTCAGTCTTATTTATTTCCTCGGAAAGGGGTTTTGTGGTGCTATAGTTTCTATTTGCTTATCTTCAAATGTCTTTCAGCCTGACAGATGGAAGATATCTTAGCTGGGTATAGGATTCCTAGGTTGCTGTCCTTCTCTCTTTGATGTGACTCCATTGTGTTTTAGCTGTCACTGTTGCAACTGAGAAGTCTCAGGCCACTCTGATGAGTTTTTCGCTGTATGTATATGTCTGTTGTGGATGAGAGGAGTGGTTTGAAGGATGGGAAAACAATGTCAACCAGGTGTCACCACGCACAATTCCAGGAGGCACCATTCACATCAACTTTCATCATAAGAGTCATGGATGACTGCAGGTCAAATTCTTTCCAGCATCTGCCACTGTCTTGTCCTCATCCTAGGCTATCTGAAGCCTCATCTCCAGGTACTTCCCCAGCCTATAGGGAAAAAATATTTCCACCAGTTTTCTCCACCTGGGCTTCCAGAGAGCTAAAGGTCTCCCCTGAACCTCACTTCCCTTAGGCCTCAGTAGGAAGACTTCACGAGATGCAGAGGCAGAACTGAGCATGGAGATAAAGAGGGTTGCTTTCGGGTAGCCATGGGCCCAGAATGCCCCTCATCCCTTAGAGTGGAATTCTTTAAGCAAGGCTTGCTTATAATTTTTCCTCTAGAGATGTGAGCTCTTCAAATTGAGAGATCTCTCAGTGACAACAAAGTGGCTGTACAATAACTATAACATCATTTTAAACAAATTAGGCACTAAATTAGTCTGGGCGCCATGGCTCACACCTGTAACTCCAGCATTTTAGGAGGCTGAGGTGGGTGGATCACTTGAGGTCAGGTGTTCTAGACCAACAAGGTGAAACTGTGTCTCTACTAAAAATACAAAAATTAACCAGGCATGGTGGCGGGCACCTGTAATCCCCACTACTCAGGAGGCTGAGGCAGGAGAATCGCTTGAACGCAGGAGGCGGAGATTGCAGTGAGCCAAGATTGCACCACTGCACTCCAGCCTGGGCCACAGAGCAAGACTCTGTCTCTAAATAAATAAATAAAAATAACAGGTTAGGCGCTAAATTATTTCTTCCTAAAATAAAGCTGAATGTGTGGGAATCAGTGTTCTCTATTAATAAAAGAAGAGGAATATTAAAAATTTCAAACAAAAATTTGGCTTGTTCATGGTCTAGGAAACCTACCAGGCAGCCTGCTTTTGAAAAGGAGAAGATAAGTCTCCACAGCACATGGCGTGACAACCATTTACGACCTCTCCAGAGACAATATTCCACATGAGACCATCTGATTAGAAAGCAGAGTCCATGAAATAGACTTGTCTTGCTATTTCTGTGTGCTTTTAGGAAGCCTATGCTCACTGAGAAGAAAGAAAAGAATGTTCCTATAAACTTGTGATGGAAAAGCAATAAAAGCCACCAGAGACATTCTGAAATTTTTATTCTAATATTTCACTGACCAGAAGGAAGAAGCAGGAAGCCTTGCAAGGTTCGAGAAATAGTTGTCAGCAATAAGGAGAGACCACATTTTTCTGCCTCGTACAAAGCTTAAAAAGCAGGGGAATGGGGTTCAGAGAGAAAAGGGCAATTGATCTAATTGGACTAGAAGAAAGTATACTTTAAAAATTTTTTATTATGGTAAAAATGCATAAAATTTGGCATTTTAACCATTTTCTTATTTCTTATTTTTTATAGACAGGGTCTTGCTCTGTCACCCAGGCTGGAGTGCAGTGGTGCAATCATGGCTCACTGCAGTCTCAACTTTCTGGGTTCAAGCCATTCTCCTCCTTTGGCCTCCAGTGTAGCTAGGACTAAAGGTGCAAGCCACCATGCCTGGCTAATTTTATTTTTACCATTTTCAAGTGCATAATTCACAGGGATTAATTGCAACTATCACTGCCATCTTTTTCCAAAACATTCTCATCACTCCCCACAGATACTCTGTACCCATTAAGCACTAACTCCTCATTCTCCTTTCCCCAGCCCCTGGTATCCTCTGTTCTACTTTTGTGTGTGTGTTTCTTTATGAATTTACCTATAGAAGGAAGTATTTTTGTGTACCAGGCAGCAGTAAAACTAAGTCAGTGAGAAGACTACCTCTTAATCGATTCAGTACTGAATTCCGTAGACAAGCGAAGCCACGCAAGGTTTCTGAGCAAAAAATACAACCCGGCTAGAGCATTGCTTTCAGAAGCTTCATCTGGCAGTGGTTTGTGGGATGGATTGGGGTCTGGAGACCAGTTGAGAGGTTGTTATGAAAGCCCAGGCTGGGGGTAAGGAGCACTTGGAGCCACTACTGAAATGGGAAAGAAGATTTAGGAGACATTTTAGGGAATATACAGGAGGAAGCAGCCACAGGACCTGGCAAAATTACCTCGGGGAAAAAAGGGAGGGAGGATGACAGATGTTTTGAGTCTGGGTGACTCGGGTGATTAATTTTTAAACTATGCATTTTTAATTAGGCTTCTATAAAAAGTCACAAAACAGTCATTTAAATTATCAACAAAGGGTTTCAAAAAAAGATCAGAATCGAGTGTGATGTTCTTTTAGGAAAAAAACCTGAATCAAACAAAAGAATTCTATCTTCTAAATGTCAAGGTTCATGTGACATGACATGGCATTTCATAGGAAAGGAGGGAGGTAGGGAGGACCAGGGTAATCAATCAATCTAGAATGCTCCAAGGTAGGAATTCAAGGGAGGGAGAAGGAGCTGACTCTATATGGAAGGCCATTATTTGTGGAGGACATGTTGTGGCTAATATTTAATAATAAGAAGTATGATATTATGGCTAGAAGCATGGAGTCTGAATCCAGACTTTTTGAGTTCAAATCCTACTCTGTCATGAACTAGCTGTGTGACCTTGGTCAAACTGCTTAACCTCCCTGAACCTCTGTAATATGGGGTAATATAATATCTATCTGATACAGTTGTTTAATTGATTAAATGACTTAATATATACGGAATGCTTAAGTACCTAGCATATAGCAAGTGCTATACAAGATTTTGGCAGTATTATTATTCTTAGGCTAATTTAAAAGAGCAAAGTAAAATTTAAAGTTTCCCTGTAAGGTTGAATAACTTACTAAGGAAATTAGAAATAAAGGAATCACAAAGTCCGACATACAGCCACAGCTGAAATACCTCTTTTCTGTGATTTAAGCATTGCTGCCTTCTTAGGCCAATGCTAATTATTCACCTGCTTATTAAACATTATTTAAAAAACACTTAAATTGGTATGATACTAACTCACTTTTTAAAATTCATTGACTTGGAATTTTTCTAACCAAGTTTAAATTTATTTGTTTCAATGCTCTGGGGTCCATTCACTTTTTTTGCCCATGACAAGGGATGCTGAGTTGAACAGGAAGTAGGGGTTAAATCAATAGATAGTTGACTAAATGAAGAAAATAATGATTTGTATGTTTTCCGAGGTGATCTTTGAGGTCAAGGTCTAAATTTAGGAATATGGATCTTTAAGGATTTTTTTGCTTCATTTGTAAATAAAAATCAGGGCAGCGGTTCAAAGGACAGACTCAGCTTTTACACCAGTGGTTTTTTTCAGTGATTTTTCTCCTGTGAGATTTAGAAAATGCTGTGCTTACCATCCAGTGCCTCTGTCGTGCACCCCTGTCCTTTGCTAAGGCTGCACGTCGTCACACCCACCTGGCCTAGAATTCCCGATCGCCCGGTGGGACCGGAAGACAGTCTACATCCTCAAGCCGTGCTCTGCGGGAAGCGGTGGATACTGCTGCCCTCTGCTGGTCACCACTTGAAACACTTCTCCTGGGCTTTTCCGAGGAAAGGGGCTGTGAATAAGCAAAAATCGCAGCACGAGAAGAGGGATGGATTCGAAACCTCTGTAGCCCGAAACCGTCGAGCTCACCCACCCACCAACCTCCTGTGCACCTTGCAAAAAACAAAAAAAAAATTTTTTTTTTTTCAAAATAAAAACAGGCCAGGCGCAGTGGCTCACACCTGTAATCCCAGAAATTTAGGGTGCAGAGGCAGGTGGATTGCTTGAGCCTGGGAGTTCCAGACCGGCCTAGGCAATATAGCGAGACCTCGTCTTTACAAAAACTACCCAAAAAAGCCGGGTGTGGTGGCGACCCCCGTAATCCCAGTTACTAGTGAGCTGAGGTGGAAGAATCACTTGATCCCAGGAGGTCGAGGCTGCAGTGAGCTGAGATTGCTCCACTACACTCCAGCCTGGGCGACAGAGCAAAACCCTATCTCTAAAAAAGTATTAATTAATTAGTTAAAATAAAAACAGTACTAAGTAGTACAGATGAGTGATAGGAAGACCAACACGGTTCTGATTGGTCCCATGATTAGACCACACCTCTTGTTTAAATGTTTACTAGTTAATTCTTTCCCAATGTTCACTTTCTTGTTCCTATGCTTTGCTGCATCAGCGGGTGGTTGAGACAGTGCCGTTTCAATATGTGCAGGGTAGTTTCTTCAAGTTTATCTTAGAAAATTGCAATGTACTTGCTGCATGTGTTACCATAGTGCTCTGCGGCCGTGTCTTAGTTTCACTTGTTTGCTTACACAAATCAGAGACTCACCCTTCTTTTTTTTTCTTTCAATATTTCATATTCTAGTGGTTACTTTTGAATTTATGCTTTTTATAGTGTCTCTCCTCTAGTCCTCTTTATCATTTTTGTTGTTAAATAATTGCATTTGATTTCTGGAAATTGTTCCATATCAGCTCATAAAGATTTTATTTATTTATTTATTTATTTATTATTTTTTACAGCTGCATAATACCCCATCATGTGTTATGTACCATTGTGTATACAACCATTTTCCTATATTTGGGCATTTAAGTTGTTTCCAATATTTTACAATTTTAAACAATACTCTAATGAATAACCTTGTGCATGGGTATTTTTGAATTTTTGGAGGTGTAGCTTCAGGATAAGTTCCCAGAAGCAGGATGCTGGGTCAAAGGGCGAATGCATGGGTATTGTTGTTAAATTGCAGGAAATTGTTCTTCTTAGGGTGAGAGACTCCCTATGAGACTGCAAGTGACTAGTATTTATTGTGAGGATAATTTAACAAGTGGTTAAAAACACTGGAATATTAGTACTCAAGAAAATAGGGTGTGATATCAGCGAAGGCAAGAGGCGTAAACTCAAAGAGTTGGGAAGAGCAGGAATAGTAGCATGAATTGGTGTTGTAAAGATGGTTTTGCTGCTGGATTTGCATGTAAGGTTGACCTAAGTCTTTTTGCCACATAGGCTGATGATGATCCACCCCTGTGTGCCATCATTTTCTGTGGCTAGGCTCTTTTCTGTCTGTCTGCTTCTCCTCAGATTCCCTCCGGGCTCCTTTGCTCAGTAAGGCATACCTCTGTTTCTCCTGCCCCTCCTTGCTCATGATTTCAGCCTGCTATTCAATCTCTGACAGATCCCGGCTGCTCTCCTCCAACATCCTCACTTCTATTTCATGACCCTATGGTGTCTACACCCACTACTAGCCGGTGATTCTAGACACAGTTTCTAATTCAGATTCTGAAAAGTAAAAGTCTGAGTGTCCCAGATCTTCCCTTTGGAACAACACTTTTCATGCCAGGACATTTTGTAGGCTTCAGGTAGATGATCACTTGCAGTTCAAACTGCTTCCCTGGGTGTCATGTGTCTACCCAAGATGAGCCCTACAGAAGGACTGTGGGTGGAACTAGAGGTATGACAGGTTAACATGATTGATATGTAAATTTTAGGCAATTTACCAGAAGTGGGAGGATGGCCACTTCTCAATGGCTGCGCTGGTTCAGCTGCAAGTTCTTGATTTTTCACATCATGTTCCCAGGATCATATACTTAGCACCCTGCAGGTGACTGTGTGCTGATTTTCAAACCACAAAGAGGAAAACAAGCTAGAAAAACCTCTTTATCACCACTTATTTTATACTCAAAGGGGGGTAATTATTAAAGGAACTAAGGAAATTGGCACAAAGTAACTGTCTTTAAAGATGATCCTAACCCAAGCCCATCGTTTTAATCTAACCTCAAATATCACTTCATCAAAAAAAAAAAACCTTTTCCATTCCATTCGTGCATTCATGCCTTCAATAATTTTGCCACTAATTGAATAATGTATTTAATGGTGTATTGCTTCTCTGTCTCTTTCTACCCTTTCCCCACCAGAATGTGAACCCCATGAATTTTGCGACCACTTCTCTGTCTGGTACCCCCAGCACATAGTAAGAGGTCTATGCTAACAGTGGGGTTGCATGAAGTGTGTCATCCTGGGGGACACATTTCACTCTCCCTGCCTTGTGCAAGTGTCTTCTCGTCATGGAAAAAGAAAACTGATATTGCTCTCAGCAATTACCCAACCTGCTCCAGAAACAACAGTGTTTCCTAAGCACTCTTTTTCCTTCAAAATACTCTTTTGGAAAGGAGTAATTTAGTGAGTAAGAAATGAGCAGGCTACATCAATTGATCATGATGCTGCAATAACCCTGAAATTTTTGTGCGTTCCAAGCAGATACTCTATGTAATGTTTCCATCCTATGTGGTGTAATCAATAACTGCCTAACAGGAAGGATGCTGGCAGGAGCAGAGATAACTCCGCCTGCACAAACCCATCTTGGACATACGCAGAAAAGCTATAATCAGGGCCGTGCACATAAAGTATTTGAAATTCAATGAAAAAGCTGAAAGTGCATGTAATTAAAAGTGAGCAAGGCAGATAAAGTTAATTATATACTCAGAGGAACATTGTTTTATGCAGTGGGCATGGTAGTCATCACAATCAACAGCCCGTAGGGCCTGTACAGAGAGCTGACGACGCTCTGCTCAGAATGAAGGAATCCAGTGCCCTAAATCAGAGCAGCCTTTTCAGAGCCATATAATCTCACATAAAGGAAAAGTACAAAGGCTGAAAAGGAGGAGGGCCCTGCTTGGTGCAATCTCGAAATAAACCAGGTTCTAATAGTAAAGGGCTTGTAACACAGATAAAAAAATGAAGAAAGAGTCATTTTTAAAATAAACCCTAGAACCAGAGCAAATAAGAAAAGATATGTACGCCCTTAGCTCACCATAGCCTGTTTCCATCAAACATTTTAATTTCCATGGGGCAGGATATATATCTACCAAGAAGATACACATTTATTTTTCCTCCCTGAGATTACAAAAACCTCAGGTTTCAAGCTTAAAGAAGGGTCTTTGTAAAACTAGTTAATCCAGTCAAACTGAGTTAATGGCTACAAAGAGATTGATGGAATGGGCAATTTACTGTTCAATAATGAGTTGTCAATATGGGGCAAAGAGCTGCTTTGATCAGCTGGGCAGTCAAATCACAGCCACAGTTCAGGGTTCGACTGATTCCTCAGCAATTAATGGTTATGATAGTAAAAAGAGAAGAAGACCGATCTGACCAGAAATTGGTCTCCTCCGTGCTGAGTGGAGAGGCTGACAGCAGGGCATTGTGCACCTTGAAGCTTATTTGCACCTGGAATAATGAAGAGTCATAGAATCCCCTGTGACTGAGATTTTCTGGCAGTTACAACCTTAATTTGATTATGAATCTATACTTGGATGAACTGGAAACCAGAATGTACCAGTCACATACAATTTAAACTACAAGACTATTTATACAGGTTTCCCCCTATACTTCAACATGAGTTTTGGATCATATATCCAATTCTTGTCACAAATATAAACAGGCTGATACATTTAACTATTTAAACATTGTAAGCTTTTATGTTGAAGAAAAACCCCTAAAAATTTAGAAAAATAAATGAGGGGGGAAGCTGTGATACTTGAAAATTAACAAAGTTAATTTCCTTAAAATATGAAGATTGCTTACTAGTCAGTGAGGAAAGATTCCATAGAGAATTGACAAAGCCAAACAAGAATTTCATAGAACAGAAAATATATCTGGTCTGTAAAATGTGAAAAAAAAATTAACCTCACCAATCATAAAAGGAATGCAAAGGAAAAGCAACTGTTAGCAAAACTTAAAATGGCTAATGCAAGTACATTGGGAGACAGGTCTGATGGGGTTCAGGACACGCAATCTCAAAATATCACACCTTGTGCTTTGAGGAAGTGGTAGAAACAGGAAGGTCACTCTCACCTTCTCTGTGCCCTTCTTGCTCGAAGCCAGTTATAAAAGAATTCCCTGAACTTCCTATAAGGTAGGTCATAAGACCCTCGTTCCAAAGATATTATCCCTATGCTCAAAGAAAAGAAATCCCTTATATATGAAGATACGGGGACACAGAGAAGAATCTGAACACACAGACCTTGCTAAGTCCCCCCCAGTTTATTACCATCACATCACACCCCCTTTGACCATTCATACTTCTACATAACTGTCCATTCTTCATCAAATTTACCTTACAAATATACAGATTTCTTCATTTCTTTGGGTCTTCATTTCCAAAGGCTCTCATGTCATCTAAAATTTATATTAAATATATTTGTGTGCTTTTCTCCTGTTATTCTTTTTTTTTTTTCTTTTTTTTTTTTTTTTGAGACAAAGTGTCACTCTGTCACCCAGGTTGGAGTGCAGTGGTATGATCTCAGCTCACTGCAACCTCCGCCTGCTGGGTTCAAGCAATTCTCCTGCCTCAGCCTCCCCAGTAACTGGGACTACAGGTGTGTGCCACACCTCAGGTGCTAATGAGGTTTCACCATGCTGGCCAGGCTGGTCTCAAATTCCTGACCTCGTGATCCTCCTGCCTCAGCCTCCTAAAATGCTGGGATTACAGGTGTGAGCCACCTCTCCTGGCCCTGCTATTCTATCTTTTATTATAGGTGCCTCAGCTATGAACCTCGCAATGGGTGAGGAAAAGATACTACTTTTTCTCCCCTGCAGGTTCTCTGTTCAATATTAGTGGCCTTGTAAATTGATATATATATCATTTGTGGAAAATAATTCATAAAATACTTACAGAATACATCAAAATATAAAATATCAATGCCCTCTTATTCAGCAATTGCACGTCTAGAGATTTAGATTGAGAAATAACTGTGAAAATATATATGTACACGGATAAGTGACACTGTAATATTAATAAGATTGAAAAAAACAAAAATAACCCAAATCAACTAGCAGTTAAGGACTGATGAGGAAAAAGTTGGTATAGAAATATAATGGGCCGGGTGTGGTGGCTCACACCTGTAATCCCAGCATTTTGGGAGGCTGAGGTGGGCGGATCTCCTGAGGTCAGGAATTCCAGACCAGCCTGGCCAATATGGTGAAACCCCATCTCTACTAAAAATACAAAAATTAGCCAGGCTTGGTGGCATATGCCTGTAATCCTAGCTACTCAGGAGGCCAAGGCAGGAGAATCGCTTGAACCCGGGAGGTGGAGGTTGCAGTGAGGCAAGATCACCCCACTGCACTCCAGCCTGGGTAACAGAGTGAGATCCGTCTCAAAAATAACAAACACACAAACAAAAATAAATATAATGGAATCCTATATGGTCAATCCATTGTCATCCAAGATATCCATAATACATGGTAGAATGAATAAAACACAGTTTAAAATGTGCGAGTATAGAATGATCATGTTAATATACCCAGGTAAGTTTTAAAGAAGCTACGCTTCTCTAGAATGTAAGTTCCAAAGACAGGGCTTTGTGCTCTTCACTGCTGAGTCCTCGAGGCCTAAGACAGTGCCTGGTACTTTGTAACCATGCAATCATGTTTGCTGAATGACTAAATGAAAGATGTTTAGAAAGTTTTTCACCAAAAGTTTAGCAGTGGTGGAGAGCTATTTAATAGTATTTTTTTTTTACTCTTCATATTTTCTCTATCATTTGAGTTGTCTTCAAAATGCTTGTTTCATTTATATAGAACCAAATAATATATTTAAATTATGTGATGATGCCTACTGCCTGTGAGATGTGGCAGTCTCACCTGTTTCAGCAGCTGTGTAAACTTGTTCAGCTCTTTTGGAAAACCATTTAACATTAAATATCCCCAAGTCACAAAATCCTTCTTCCCTTTGTCCATTATTCCTTCGTGGGAATTTATGCTAAGGAAAAAGATGCAAAACATGAAGTGATCTAGACATCCAAAGTCTTCATCTAAGTTTTTATATTAGGTAAGTAAAAACTCTGGTCAACCTAAAGACACCTCTAACAGAGGGAAGAGTGAAAGTAAATCATGGTAAATCCATTATATGGAATTTAGGCCAGGCATGGTGGCCCACACCTGTAATCCCAGCACTTTGGGCCACTGAGGCAGGGGAATCACTTGAGGTCAGAAGGTCAAGACCAGCCTGGCCAACATGGTGAAACCCCGTCTCTACTAAAAATACAAAAATTAGCCTGGCATGGTGGTGCAGGCCTGTAATCCCAGCTACTTGGGAGGCTGAGGCAGGAGAATCGATTGAAGCTGGGAGGCAGAGGTTGCAGTGAGCCAAGATTGTGCCACTGCACTGCAGCCTGGGTGACAGAGCAAGACTCCGTTTCAAAAAAAAAAAGGAATTTAATGTAACCATTACCACCTCTGAAGATCTGTAGCAATATGAACAAAAGGAGGCTGAAAATGCAGGCATGTAATGATTTCATTTATGTGTAAACAAAACGACGATGCTGTTGTACTATGACGCAGAATCCTGGGTTCAGTTTTTTTTCTTCTTAGAACTGCAGAAAGAACGTGGATTTTAGAGTTCTAGATAGGGGTTTTCATTTAGGCCTTGCAACATGGCTGTCACATGAACTTGGTTGGTCTGTTTCCCTAACCTCTTTGTGCCTCAGTTGTCTTACCTACTAAATAGGCTAATAGTACTACCTCGCAGCATGAAGATGATTTTAATAAGATGAATGAGAGTAACGACTTGACAAACTATGGTGAATGTTTTTACTGATGCTATTATTACATTTTCAGTTTTCCAAAAATTTTAAGCTCCCATCAGTTACAAACGGAAAGTAAAATAGCTAAAAAGGGAGTGAGAAAGAGATTCAAGAAATTGGGCTTTTGAGTTGGGCTGCACCCACTCTGGGACTCCGCGGGGGGCCTTGAGGGTGGAAAAGCCCCCGTGACCACACTGGGGCGCAGGCGCCCAGGCCGGGCGAGACGTTCCCGGAGGTGTCCAGCAGAGGACGCTGCCGGCGGAGACAGGACCGGAAGCCGGGCCGGAGGCGGCCGGGCGTATTCGCCGACTCCTCCCGCTTCCGCTGCCGCAGCCGGTCGGAACCAAGCTGTCTGCTGTCAGCCGCTGTCCCCGTCGCCGCGATGCCGCTGGAGAACCTGGAGGAGGAGGGTCTGCCCAAGAACCCCGACTTGCGCATCGCGCAGCTGCGCTTCCTGCTTAGCCTGCCCGAGCACCGCGGAGACGCTGCCGTACGCGACGAGCTGATGGCGGCCGTCCGCGATAACAGTGAGGCCCGCACGAGCGCCGAGTCAGCGGCCTAGGCCTGGGCCGTCCCCGCGTGCCGGAGCCTGCGGGGACTTTTTTTTTGATGGAGCTCCAGACTCCTCTGACGGGGTCTCCGAGACCAGGCCTGGCTTCTCCGGCCCTTAGGGTTTTGCTTTGGTTTGGGAATACCCTGGGGGACCTCGACTTATCTCAGCGGGGTCTGCATCTCTCTGTGCCGCCTTCCCCTGTAAGGGCAGCTTGGAGGAGAATCGTGAGGCATTAATATTTATCCCTGTGCTAGGCACGGAGTAAAGGCCCCGTGACTTACTGTCATTGGGGACTGCTCCCGGGCGCGGGGTATTCCTGTAGGAGAGTTCAGCTTGCCTGTGGAAGGGAAATTTGGGTTCGGTTCTTTTTGGCCCTTCTATAGTGAATGTGAATGTTTGAACATATGTATGTGAGTATGTGTGTATAAAAAGTCTTTCCCTGTTTGAAGACTTTTGGAACAGAATCTGGCAAGAGCAAACCGAGGATTGCCCTCTCTCTAGCCCTAGTAGAGGTTGGCAGTGCCAGGATTGGCCCTCACGCAAACCTCCCACCAGCATACGTTTATGTTTTGCCAAGCCGATTATTAAGCGCCATCGCATGCCTTCCTGTTAGTGGGGAAGAGACTGGTGGATGACTTGTGGCGGGGCGGGGGGGTGAAATACGTGGGCAGACTTTGACTTGAGGGCACAAGTGTCCCCACTCACACATCTCTCTTTTTGCATGTTAGACATGGCTCCTTACTATGAAGCCTTGTGCAAATCCCTCGACTGGCAGATAGACGTGGACCTACTCAATAAAATGAAGAAGGCAAATGAAGACGAGTTGAAGCGTTTGGATGAGGAGCTGGAAGATGCAGAGAAGAATCTAGGAGAGAGCGAAATTCGCGATGCAATGATGGCAAAGGCCGAGTACCTCTGCCGGATAGGTGACAAAGTGAGTAGAGATGGTTTTCCCTCTGTAGTTACTATAGGCTAAAATTGGAGACTCTTCCAGATAATCGTTTCTCATTAAAAGAATTAACTTCGTTTTAGAAAAAGTATAAAGGTAATCATGCTTACTTGTACTAGTGAATCAATGTAAAGATGAAAAAGTCGTCTCCATGAAATGCCTTGTCATTTTCCCAAACAGCAGCTAGGGCTGTATTCTTCCCCATTTCACCCTATGCCGATAAAAACGTATATCTAGAGAATTTTATTTACTGCTTTTACAAAATTGGGATGATTTTCAGCAGTTTTCTCACTTGGTTGGGAAGCACTGGTTCTGGTGTCTTTAGTACTTTACACGAGTAATACTTAGCAGAAACTAAGAAACAGTAAAGTAAATGCTGAAGTTCTGTTGATCTTTCTTTACTCTGTACCTGCCCAGGGATAGGCTTTTCAGTTCTTTTATTGTGCATTTATATAAACTTTTTGGTAATTTTTTTTTTTTTTTTTTTTTTGAGACGGAGTTTTGCTCTTGCCACCCAGGCTGGAGTGCAATGGAGTGATCTTGGCTCACTGCAACCTCCACCTCCTGGGTTCAATCGATTCTCCTCCCTCAGCCTCCCGAGTAGCTGAGATTACAGGCGTGTGCCACCACACCCAGCTAATTTTTTTGTATTATTAGTAGAGACCGGGTTTCAACATGTTGGCCAGGCTAGTCTCGAACTCCTGACCTCAGGTGATCCACCTGTCCCAGCTTCCGAAAGTGCTGGGATTATAGGCGTGAGCCACTGCACCCGGTCATAAAATATTTTTTATGTAAAATTTTATATATAAAAGAATATAAACGCTCAATAAAAGAACCCATTTTTTAAAAAGTTAATACTTGCAGAAATTTTTAATTCTACAGAATTTTTTTTTTTTTACACACATAAGATCATAGTATATTAGTGTAGTCCTGTTTGCCCTTTTCATTCAGCATTATATTTAAGAGGTCTTTTCCATGCCAACATACATAAATCTGGCTCATCCTGGTTAACTGCTGCCAAATGTTCCACTGTAGAGCTAGCTCTGGCATAGTTTATTTGCCTGTTCAGTTGTTGGACATATGTGTTGTTTTCATGTTTTTGCTTTAGCAAACTGCTGCTGTAAAAATATGCTTATGTATGTCTCTGTGTATATATGCTAGTGTTTCTCTAGGGTATGGTATATGAAACAAAATCGCTGGGACAATGAACAGTTTTTTTTTTTCTTTTTTTTAAATATGTGTGGCCAGTTGTTCTGCGTAACAGCCAGCTTACTCCACCATCAGGGCACCAGAGGGGTACTCACCATTACTGGATCTTTGAAATTTAATTGAGTAACTGTGTAATAGTAGTTAAGAAAATGGGCTTTGAATGTTTTTAATTTTAAATTATTTGCCTGGAAGTATTTAGGTATAGAATGACATGGTGCCAATATAAAAAATAAAAATAGTGTGAGCTCTTGAATCAGATTGCCTGGGTTCTATTTTCAATCTTGGTAATTATGATTTATGAAACCCTCGGTTTCCTCATGTGTAAAACAGGAGTACTGATAGTTTTTACTTAATGTGGATTAAGGATAGGAAAAAGCTTAGACTGGTACCTAGCACATAGTAAGTGCCTAAATGTTGTTTTGTAGTGTATATCTAAAATGAGGTTTTTTTCTCTTTTCTGGTTGTAGACTTAAGACGTGGTCATTGTAAAAATTTGGAAAATACAGAAAAGTTTAGAATTAGCTAGTGGTTTCCATTTACTTTTAAGCTGTATGTTTGTGGCTTGATTTTAAAGACTAATGTATTACATATGAATGAGAAACTTCAAACTTTTGATTCAGGTTTTGAAGAATTTCAACAAGGACATGCTTGAATCAGTATCAGGAAGTTGTAAAATGTTCTAATATTATATTTCCTCTGTATTTATTAAATACTCTTCCAAAAAGAACAACTTTTCCCCTCCTATTTACTCTCTTTTTTTATATTTTATTTTATTTAGTATTACTAAATACTTAATGGACTTAGTGGGCTTTTATTATTCACTGTTACCACTGATGAGAGTCTTTATTCTTTATGGTGCTAAGTTTGTTGCAAATTTGTTAGCAGAGGCTCCGTCAAGACACTGTCTTTGTCCTTTTGACATATCTCATTAGTCTTATTTTCTGATAAAACAAAATGTCACAGGTTCACCTGTTATTTTCACTCTAATAAACCTAGAATTATCTGTTTCTCCTAGGATCCCTAGTTCGTTTTAGTGGGGGATAGTATTTAAAAACCAAGATCTTAGTGCTAGGTGTATCCATTGCTGTATTCCCAGTCCCTTATAAATTTGTGAAATATAACTTAATAATTACATAAAACAGGCAGACACATACTGAAAACTACCAAGTGTGAATAAATTATTTTATTCATATTCAAAGCAAAGGAAACATCCCACAGTGCTTTGAGAGAAAATTATATATTTACAAATTTAGTCATATTCTAATAGCAACTAAGATACAATTTCCAAAACCCTTCAGATGATATGTTATTTTGAAATAGTATATTGTGATTATTAAAGAGAGAAAACATTGAATATACAGAACAAAGAAAAATACTTAACAATTGTGAATATATTTTTCTTAAATTGTTTTCCAGAATCTAAGTATATGCTTGGGCATTTCTTATGTATTTTTTATACTTTTTAAAGGTAGAGAAAGTAGAATAATAAACCCTTGTGTACTTATCACCCAGCTTCGACAATTAACAGTTAATGGCCATCTTGTTGTACCTCTACTCCTACCTCTTCCCTCAACCTTTGAAGAAAATCCCAGACAGCTGATAGCTTTTTTTGGAAACTTGTAGCCTTTTCTCACCTATTGCCTTGGCTTTCTTGACAGGAGGGAGCTCTGACAGCCTTTCGCAAGACATATGACAAAACTGTGGCCCTGGGTCACCGATTGGATATTGTATTCTATCTCCTTAGGATTGGCTTATTTTATATGGATAATGATCTCATCACACGAAACACAGAAAAGGCCAAAAGGTACTTTCTAACGGTGGGATTATATTCTCTCTAAATTATGATGCTACAAATGAGAAGCTGATATAAGAAACTGCCTGTTTTGTTTACAGCTAGTAAGTTTGGTCAAATAATTGATGTACTTATTTAGTAAACTATTTTAAATATTTCCTTTTGGTTCAAGTTGTTAAAAGTTGTTTTCTCATTTCAAATAACAGAAAAGTTTTTAAAACATGGCCTTGTCTGTTTCCAGACTATGATCTTACTGTTTTTATTTCATAGCTTAATAGAAGAAGGAGGAGACTGGGACAGGAGAAACCGCCTAAAAGTGTATCAGGGTCTTTATTGTGTGGCTATTCGTGATTTCAAACAGGCAGCTGAACTCTTCCTTGACACTGTTTCAACTTTTACATCCTATGAACTCATGGATTATAAAACATTTGTGACTTATACTGTCTATGTCAGTATGATTGCCTTAGAAAGACCAGATCTCAGGGAAAAGGTAATGACCAAACTTTAATACTCAAATTTAAAGATTTGTGTTTTTTTGTTTAAATACACAGATCATTAAAATGTACATTTTTTTGTATATATGTTTTTTAAAATACCTAGGTCATTAAAGGAGCAGAGATTCTTGAAGTGTTGCACAGTCTTCCAGCAGTTCGGCAGTATCTGTTTTCACTCTATGAATGCCGTTACTCTGTTTTCTTCCAATCATTAGGTAAGGATAGAGTTGATATTTTTGATTATCTGTCTTCACCTTACTCCTGATCCTATGTGCAAATAACCTAAGACGATTTTTCACCTATCTGAGAAATGTAGTGTGTAGGTAGCTGCATGTCTTTGATCAGTATTCCTAATGTGCCCAGTTTTGTTTAGAAGAAGGGTCATCAGATTGTGGCCTGCTGTATGGCCCAGGAGGTAAGAATGATTTTTACATTTTTAAAGTGTTGTTTAAAAAAGGAGGATGTGACTGAGATCTATGTAGCTTGCAAAGCCTAAAAATACTTACTCTCTGGCCCTTTGCTGAGGATATTTGCCAGACCCCTGGTTAAGAGTCTTAATGGGGTATAAGGCAAAAGTGAGCAAATGGTTATAAGTATTGAGCTTCATGGGGACAGAAGTGAGGGAATTCTGAATGTGATTTGGGGTAGAGATTAACTGAACCTTGAATTCCGCAATGGGTCATTCTGCATCAATAGCTAAATAGCTAAATCTCTGTGCTGATTTGCAAATCATTTTCAAGGGCTATGAGTTAAGAAAATAATCTGTTCAACGTAATTGTATTCCTTCAAAGCTAGTTTGTAGTGATCCTGCCTACACACATTTGCTTGTTTTTCCCTCTTGTCCCCATTCTTTCCTGGCTATTTGGTTTCCTAATAATGACCACAAACTATTACGATGATAGAAGAATTAGCTTGCATCAAGTTGACCCAGGGGTCTTTCCCAAAACTTAAAATTTGACATTGATATATTTTCTTGTTTATGTTGCAAATTTCAGAAGGTGTTTGGTTAAATAGATAGCATTGGGGAAAAGTGGGAATGGACGGTTCCAAAGGACGATTGTTAATGTTTTTGCAGTGGGTTTTGGCCCAGTGTTTTTGGATGCTTTCTCCATGCATACAAATGGGCTGCTTTATGAGAATTCATAGTACTTACCTCAGGTAATGTAGGAACAGGTTTCCTGAGCATGATGAGTTACTCACCTGGCCTTATCTTCTCATACATACACACGAAGTTATGTTGCTTTTGCACATAAGGTTATATTGTAGAATTGCTCTTTTCCCTTTTTTATGCTTGAGGTCTCCTGGTCATCACTCAACTCAAATATGGAGCCCTTCCCTGCTTCCCTCAGTCAGAACAAATCTCTTACTTCTCTGCATTCCTGGGGTTCTTATTGTATGCCCCCTCCTTTAAAAAAATTGAGGGACCCCTTCCTTGCTTCCCTCAGTCAGAACAAATCTCTTACTTCTCTGCATTCCTGGGGTTCTTATTGTATGCCCCCTCCTTTAAAAAAATTGAGGTAAAAATCACATACCATAAAATTACCTAAAGTGTACAATTCAGTGCTTTTTCGTATATTGGCAAGGTTTTGCAAATATTAATAATTCCAGAACATCTTGATCACCCCAAAAGGAAACTGATACCCATTAGCAGTCACTCCTTATTGCTCCTTTTCCCCAGCCCCTGGCAACCACTGATCTACTTTATGTCTGTACGAATTTGCCTATTCTGGACATATCATCTAAGTGCAGTCATAAAATACGTGGCTTTTTGTGCCTGGCTTCTTTCACTTTATAATGTTCCCACATTCATCCATGTTGTAGCATGTATCAGTACTTCATTTTGTTTTATAGCCAAATGATAGTCTGTTGTATGTATATACTACATTTTATTTATCCATTCATTAGTTCATAGATTTTTGTGTTGATTGCACTTTTTGGCTACTATCAATAATGCTATAATGAAGATTTGTGTACAGCTTTTTCTGTGGACATATGGAGTGGAATGGCTGCATCTTAATGGTAACCCTCTGATAAACTTTTTGAGGAACTGCCAGTTTTCCAAAGCAGGTGCCCGCACCATTTGACATTCCCATCAGCAGTGTGTGAGGGTTCCAGTGTTCCCACATCCAGTACTTACTATTTTCTGTCTTTTTGATTATAGGTATCTTTGTGGGTGTGAAATGGTATCTCATAGTAATTTTGATTTGTTTCTCTCTAATGACTAGTTTCGTTGAGCATCTTTTCATATACTTACTGGCCATGTGCCCCAATTGCTAAAACTTAGCACACTGTTTTGTGATAATTTCCTAGTTTGCCTCCTTTGCTAACTAGAATTTCTGGGAGCAGACCTTATGCTTTTTTTTTTTAATCTTCATGACCCCGACAGCAGGACAGCACTTGGTACTAATGTGCTCTAAAATAATTCAATTGGAAAAGGAAGTAGTATCCTTTTCTAGGTAATACCTGACTATATTTAGAAATCAAAAATAAATTGAGAAAGTGAAAGGTTTTGTGTCTCACCTCACCCCCAAATCCGTACACACATTCACTCACATATAAAATTTTTCCTGAGACAGTGATTTTAATATTTTGTTTTATATCCTTCTAGACCTTTCATTTATTTATTTATTTATTTAATTTATTTGAGACAGAGTCTCACTCTGTCACCCAGGCTGGAGTGCACTGACGTGATACTGGCTCACTGCAAGCCCTGCCTCCCGGGTTCATGCTGTTCTCCTGCCTCAGCCTCCTGGGTTCATGCTGTTCTCCTGCCTCAGCCTCCTGAGTAGCTGCGACTACAGGTGCCCGCCACCATGCCTGGCTAATTTTTTGTATTTTTAGTAGAGACGGGGTTTCACCGTGTTAGCCAGGATGGTCTCGATCTCCTGACCTCATGATCCGCCCGCCTCAGCCCGTCAAAGTGCTGGGATTATAGACGTGAGCCACTGCGCCCAGCCTTTTACTCGTTTATTATATGCACTTTTTAAAAAAGAAAAAACATTTAAAAACCAAAGTTATATGTACATATGGAACAGTTGTAAACAGTATCATATAAAGAAGAAAAAGGCTTTCTCTAATATCTGATCACCAGTGTCCTTTCTCTAGAGGCAACTGCTGTTAACCAGGTTTTTCCAGTGTGCCCTTCAGGGGCACTGTTATCCGGAGATACAAGCATGTAACACTTTTGTGTATTGTGGATGTATTTTATATGCTGTTTTGTAAGTACCTTTTTTTCTCTTCACAAGTAACATGTATATCTTTTCATGTCATTATACATATAGTTGGTCATTTAGTAAGTGTTTTTTAGTGGCTATCATGTACTAACATTGAGAATAGCAGCAAATTGAACAGGTAGTGTTCCTAGGAGATTCAGGTTATCCTTTCTTAAGGACTTCCTAGTATTTCAATGTATTGGCTATGCCATAATTTATCCTCTACTGATAGAAAACTAGGTCGTTTCCAGTTTTGCTCTATTATAAGCAACCGTTTTGAACACTCCAATAATGCATCTTCCCACTTGTTATTTCCTTGGGGGAAAAGTCTAAGAAATTGAACTTTCCAAAGGTTAAATATATTGTGTCTTGACCACTGTTGCCCTCCAGAAATATGTCAGTTTACATTTACACAATTTATACTTCTCTCAATCTATGGCATTTGAGAGAGCCTGTCCCACCCTCTCCATACTCTTTGCCAGTCTGAGAGGACAGAAGCAATTTTATTGATGTTTTATGCATTTCTCTTATTAGTGAGAATACGTACCATCTCATGGTTAATGGCCATTGATCTACATGTTGCTAAATCGTGTGTTCCCTTGCTTATCTTTATCTGCCTTGGTGTTGACCATCCTTTGCTTCTCACCACAGCTTTCTCTTGGTTCTGCAGTAACATGCTCTTGTTTTCTCTGGACCTACCTCCTCATCCACTGTCAGACCTCAGTGTCTGCCTGCCTTAGACTGGGTTATTGCCCTTGTTTCTTATCTTCATTTTGTGCCATCAGATACATTTGGATGGCAGTGATTGACAAATTCATGTCGCCAGCCCCAAACTGGAGCACCAGACTCATGCCTTAATGCCTCCTTAGTGTCCTCACTTGGCTGTTTAATAGGCATATCCACTTGAACACTGCCGAAGTATGCTTGAATCCCACCCTCACCCCCAACACTAAAAACAAATATTCTCCTTCTCCAGGGATTTCCATCTTGTTGAAACCACAAACATAAGTATACTCTAGAGTCTCTTTTCTTGTTCACCTTCTATATACCTGTTGCTGTCTTCCTGTTTGCATTCTGAGTCTGGCATCCTTTCTGTTCCTGGGCTTAACCATGCTTTTCCTGCCTTCAGACTTTTGTATCATTTACATTGCTCTGTGCTTAGCCAGCCCCTCAGAGAGGTATTCCCTGTCCACCCCAATTCAGTGGAGGGCTTCCTAGTCACTCTCATGTTACTTTTATTTTCTTCACAGGATTTATCTTGTAGATTTGTTCATCTGTCTCTGCCCTTTGAAAATTTAGTTTTTGTGGCAGCAAGGGTCTTGTCTTTTGGTTCACTGCCATATAACTATCTAGAGTAGTGATATACAGGAGTTATTCAGTAAAATAACTTATATTTGTGTGGATTGATCATTAATACTCTACGTACATTTTACTGGCTTCTAAAGATCTCTTCTGGATTAAGGCCATTAACTCATCATTATAAATAAATTTTCTAGTTTATCATTTGTCTTCAAACCTTGTTCATAGTGTTTTCTTATGTAGACTATTTACGTGAACAAATAAACAGGAAATAGGAGTCATCAGTCTTTGCTTTCTTGCTTCTGAGTTTTGTTGCTTTTTGAAAATGTCTGATTTATACCTTTTTTCTGGTCTGTATAAATCGCTTTTTACTGTACCTGCTGTTTCTCTGTTAGAATTGTTTAAAAAATGAATTTTACTTTATTTTACTTAAGGCCTAAGAAGTTCTCCGTGGTTAAAATATTAGTACATGAACTTTGTCATCTGTGAACAAGTTCCTTTAGAAGCTGAGCTCTTTCTGATAGTGATGTCAAATAGCTAAAGACGATGTTTGCATACCTGGCCCCTCCTTTATCACTGCTGTTGCTGCCATTGTTGATGACATGATGTGGAAGGGCAGTGAGAAATTTGATACTTGTTCATCTATCTGTTGGACTCAACTAGTGTTGCTTTAGTTTTTAATCTTTTTATCTGAAAAGGAGAGTCTATTATAATTTGTCATTTTATTCATTGCAGCGGTTGTGGAACAGGAAATGAAAAAGGACTGGCTTTTTGCCCCTCATTATCGATACTATGTAAGAGAAATGAGAATTCATGCATACAGTCAGCTGCTGGAATCATATAGGTCATTAACCCTTGGCTACATGGCAGAAGCATTTGGTGTTGGTGTGGAATTCATTGATCAGTAAGTTTGAATAATGCCATGTTAATTGAAGTTTTAAAGTTGCCTTTTAAAATATGTGAACTTGTACAATTTTTTACTTGTTTACATTGGTTCCCTCAATCTTAACGGGGAGGGGGGAGGTTTTTTCCTCAATATTATCAAAACATTCATATCCTGTTGCCTCTGCCTTCTTCTTGTCTGCCCCTTGCATTAACAGATGGGAAAATGAGTTGTAGTGAGGCTAAGTGATTTGTTAAAGGTCATTAGACCAGTTGTTATCAAAAGTTGTCTTCTGTTAACTTCTTTGTAGACCACACTGCAGCTACGGTAATGACTCTTCGATCTGATATTTTACAGTTGGTCATATTCCCTCTGATAATTCCTTCCAGTTTTTAGGTTGCTGCTGCAATTCTGGTCAGATTGGTTGTTAAATGTGGGACTTTTAGTACTTGCATCAGTGATTGAACAAATACTTAATGAGCCATTCATTACTGTATGTTTGGTATTGTTTTACAGCTCCCTCTTCACAGACTTTCATTGTAGTAGTAGGGAAGAGATGGCAAGGAAGCAAATAAATATAAAAGGTAATTTCACATAGAAATGAACCTATGGAGATGAGAAAATGCTATCCTTACATACGGCATGCTTGAGGAGGTGAGGTTTGCTCTGAGATTTGAATTGAGAGGAGTCAGCCATGTGGAGTCCTTCTGCATGCAGAAGAGGGAATAGAAAAGGCTAAGGCTTTGAGCCAGGAATAAGCTTGGATGTTGTAGGAACAGAAAATGTCAGTGTGGCTCCAGCATAGTTAGGGGAGCGGTAGGAGATTGTGAGGATAATAAGTGGAGAGTTAGGTAGGTGATGATTTGTGTAGGGCCTTGTAGGTCATGGAATGGAGCTTGAGTTTTAAGTTTGATAGGGAGCTATTGGAAGATTTAGAGCCCAAGTTACATGGTCCTATGCAGTGTCTTTATATAAGAAATAGAGTAAGGTGGCAGAGAGACCAGTTGTGCTGTTTAGTAGCTCTTGGAGGAGATGTTACCGTGGTATGGACGAGGGTGGTGAGAGTAGAGTTGGGGGAGGAGACATACACAATATGAGATGTCCAGATGGTATCTAGATCAGTGGCTTCCACATGTAGGTGTTTTTAAATGTGGATGATGGTGTTTTCAGTGGTCCGCAGTGGAAACCTTAAATGAAGATGCATTTCTTTTAAATAAGACCATTCTCTTTTTAGTATTTTTTAAATTTCAAACATCCATAAAATTGTAAAGAATTGTACAGTACATTTTAACATATTTGCTTGTTACAATCTATACATTTTATGTTTTTTAACCACTTCAAAGTAAGTTTGAGACACCAACACATTTTTTAAATGATCCCTACCAAAATGGAAGGCTGGTATCCCGAGGTTTTGTTCCATTTCTGAATTCTAGTCTGTGAAATTGAAGTCTGATGACCACTCTAAGAGGGTTGTTCATTAGGGTGCGGGCTGGGCATTATGAGTGTGTTTTTCGTGAGTCAGTGGAAGGAGTGGCTTGTTGTGAGCAGTGCATGAGAAAAAGGGCTTGGCTTTGCTTCTTTTTCCAGCTCTGTGGCCTTGGTCAGGTTATGTCTCTTCAGTATCTTAACTGTAATGTGGAGATAAAGCCTTCGTTAGTTAGGGGCACACACCAGTATTCCTGAAGTCATCTTGATGACAAGTGAATGCAAGGCAGCTGGTACCTTTCAGGTAGTAGTTGAATTCAGGCAGTATTTGAATTGTTCAGTTTTTTTTTTCCCTTCATGTTCTAAGACCAGCTTGAGAGGCAAAGTTTGTACCATTGAGCTCTAGTTGTTGTTACTACCATTGAGCTCTAGTTGTTGTTACCTAAAAAGGCCTTGTTTTAAATTTCTGTGATACCTAAGAATTTCAAATCTGGGTTGTCATGGATTCTTTATTCTTTGTTTCTCCCTTAAAAAGTTACATTTTAGATGAAATCCCCTTTTTTAAAATGGACAAAGCAATAATTCTACATCATTTCTCCCCTTCCACTTGTTTAGACTAAGATATGTTAGAGAGGGAAAGGGTCATTGTTTTAGTAAATACTATTGCTGTTGACATGTTTACCCATGGGCTGTGTTCCATCATTTTGTTTTAGGTCTTTTGTTTGAAACAGTTTACTGTTTTTATCAGTTTTGGTCCCTAATTTTTCCTAACCTACAGTTTTTCTCTGAGTACATATGGTTTCATTGTTTGATCTACTTTTCTATCTATCCATCTGAATATGAACTTCTAGGATCATGTTTATTCTAGTAGATGATGACTTAAAGCCTGCAGTACACCAGGGACAACCTCAACTACTGCATATGCACTACTGCATATGCAATAACAAGCTTGAAGGGAAGCTAAATGTTACAAATTTAAGATAGTATTTTAATGCAGTTTGCATTTTTCTAAGAATTTTTCTATAAAGCTAATTCTGTTATTTTTTTCTCTAAATTAGGGAACTGTCCAGGTTTATTGCTGCTGGGAGACTACACTGCAAAATAGATAAAGTGAATGAAATAGTAGAAACCAACAGGTACTCTCATTTCTCAGAATAAGGGGCATTCCTAAATTTTAAGTGCCTTAAATTTTAAAAGTAGGTCAACTATTGTCATGGAATAACGTGACTGGTAAATAATTCATTTTTTCTTGAATTTATTTATAGACCTGATAGCAAGAACTGGCAGTACCAAGAAACTATCAAGAAAGGAGATCTGCTACTAAACAGAGTTCAAAAACTTTCCAGAGTAATTAATATGTAAAGCCATGTAACTAACAAGGATATGCTTTAGAGATAATTATTTGGAATTTTTATAGCTTACTTCACAATGTGCCCAGGTCAACTGTATAAAATAAATACTGCATTGTTGTTTCTTTCCATTTATTTTTTTCTTAAACACATAGGCCTTCTAGAATCTAGAATGGGGCCCACTTATGTTAAAATAATGTCACTTGAATTATTCATTAATGAAAATCTGGTTTGTAGCGTAAGGTTGCGGCTGGGTTCAGCTAGGTTCAGATCCTGACTGCCTCATCAGTAAAATACGGATGGTGACATAGCCCATTATCGCTTACCTTTAAATCTCTTACCTGTAAGCTTCCCAATTTTAGAAAGAAGAGTACATACTATATAGTGGCCTACAATTAAACAGTGTCTCCCACTTAGTATACAAAAGAAAGATAGAAGATAAATAAAATGTGTAATAAGCTTTCCCTCAGAAACAGGTAACCATATAGGGCAGGAAGTTACCCTTTTTTAGGAAGCTGACATAACCTGGATTACAGAATCTACCAAGACCGATCTCAGTTTTCTAAAACCTTATACGTAAGTATTAGCAAACTGAATCTTTTTTTCCAAAAGTAGGACCATAGTAATAATAGCAGTGAGGAAAACAAAGTTGTTCCCGTTTGTTTGAAACAGTTTATTACTTTATTAGTTATATCAGTTTTATTCAGTGTGTCAGATAGGAATAAGTGCTATAAGAAGTATAAAACCAGATAGAGATACAGGGTATAGGCTGTCTTCTGAGGTGTTGTGGAAGGCTTCTATGGTAAGGTGACATTTAAGTGAAAAGGAGGGAGAGCCCATGAACATATGGAAGGAAGAAAGACAAAGTCACTGGCAATTTTAAGTGCGGATTTGGCTTACCTTTTAAGTCTCACTTATGGCATTCAGTGGCATGGATTGTACAGGCAGCTGGATTTGCTGAAAGATTAGAATGGGGTGAGGAGGATGAGGGAGAAAATTTGTCAGAGGAGATCCTAGGCTTTTTGGCTTAAGTGAAAGACAGCTAGTGACCTTAATGAGCAGTTTTGGTAGAGATGAGTTCAGAAGAGAATGGGAAATGGCATTTTACTGTAAAAGGCAGGGGAAGCAAAGAAGAGTTTTGAGTTTTTCTGTTTTAAAGAACACTTACTGATGGGAATGATCCCTGTTAACATATTAGTAGAAAAAACACATAATCTCATTTAATTGACAATAATTTGATACAATTCAACATTTCTTCATGATAAAAACTCTTCAGTAGATGAATAATAGGTTGGGAAATCAAAGCCCTATCACAAGGTAATTAGTGGCAAAATATTAGAAGCATTATCTTCAAAGTGAAGACAGCAGCTCTCATCGCTGGAAGAAGAGCCATTGGTTTATGCCAAGGAAAGCAACGTGGCCAGAGCTCTGTTTTGAAAGGAGTTTCCTGTAGGCACTGTATGGTGGAGGGGAGACTTTTAAAATGCTGACTATGCCTAAAGTATTTGAGAATATCCACCTATGAATTTCTAAAAACGCTTATCTAGAAAACATATTCCTTAAAGGAAAAAACCTCAGCTTTTTGGTTTTCTACAGAAAACCAAAGCTAGTCAGGAATGCAAAGGTGGCTTCTGAATGCTACAAAGTTGCAGCTGGTCACCCACAGGCTGCAACTGACACACCCTAAATACTTTTCCAAGAAAAAAATTTATGGTTAACCACGTAAAAGTTGACAGTTTAAAAACCACATATCTAGCTTCTCTGGAAAAAGGATAGGTGAAGCTAACGCTGGACTCAAGCTCCAATAAGCTGAGCAACAAGCATAGCATGTTTTCCAGTGTGCCCCAGTCCACGCAGTCTGTTCATATACACTGCCTGTCTGCCTGGCCCCTGCTGGCATTTGAGTTTGTTATCCCTGCACTACCCCCAATATTGTGCATGTGAGGTTGATGGTTAACAGCCTCCTGTGTTAATCAACTAAGACAGGGGTGTCCAATCTTTTGGTTTCCCTGGGCCACACTGGAAGAATTGTCTTGGGTGACACAAAATACGCTAAGGATAGTTGATGAACTCAAAACAAAACAAAACACCTCATAATGTTTTAAGAAAATTTACAAATGTGTGTTGGGCCACATTCAAAGCTGTTGTGGGCTCTGGGTTGGACAAGCTTGAGCTAGGAGAAACTATCCAAAGAATTCTTAACCTTCATCCTGTCTCCAGTAGCTTTAACTGATATAGCTTGTTTTCTGAAAGTCTTAATTTTCTGCTTTTATTCAAGAAGGTTACTTCACAATATGAAAATAAGATTATGAAATGATGCTAAAACAGTTATACATAGTTCCTTTTTCATGTTGGTAAATGTTTTCTTTTGAAGTTGGAAACAATCTTATTTTTAACCCTGGTTTCAGTCAAAATTAACTATCCTAGTGTGAAATGATATCACCAGGATAAACTATCTTTTGTGATTATTTTTAAAGCAAAAATGCCAATTTCTCTTACCTCAGTAAAATCTGATTTTATAGCAAATCTATCAAGTAAGAGATAAATATTTTAAAGCTATGTCAAATTATGGTAATCTATTTCCTGTATTAGAAATAACAGCTTTAGGTCAATTTTTAAGTTATTAAATAACAGTGTCTCTTAGGACAGAAACAGTGTAAAAACCACTTTTGTTAAGCACCCAACTTTTACCTGCCCCACATGGCTAGAAGGATGCCTACAACTTGATCACTAAGCATGCAATACTCAATACACTTAGGATTTTGTGACTGAACACATTTGGTCTTTTATAACCTGACCAAACATTAACTGATAAAAGGCTACTAATCATTAGCAAATCATTTCTGTAATTTCATATTCTGAATTAGTCCTTGGTGCTGCTGTTAGCCTAATGTTTTTAAGAAGATGAACAACTGACAGTTGAAATATCTGCTCCCATGATTATGGGGAAAAAGGGTGGAGGGAACTATGATAATCCCTGACCTTCCCAATGCTACATAAACTTGTAGTTGCTGGTAACAAACGTGTGCCTCCGCAATGGCAATGGGGGAGTGAGGTAAAATCCCCATCTGGATAACATGAAAAGCTCTGATAATCACTAGTTTTCGTTTCAAAGCTATAGAGCCACAGATTTGCATTATGCTTGTGTTTCTGAAGGAATACAAAGGCTATCAGGAATTTGTAGCAATCTCATCTAGGCCATTTTAACCTTGACATACATGGTCAAAGGGTATAACCTTTTCTTTTTTTTTTCATTTAAAAATATCTTACAGTGGCATAACTTTCCCTGTACAAATTGGGTTTAAGAAACAAAAGGGACAATTTGCTAATCAATGATGAGCCTTTAATCCAACCATTATATATCCCCTTTCCATTCTGAGATCCCTTGAAGAGACCATTTAGTTAAGACTACCAACAGGTGACACCCTGACCTCCTTACCAACCTTGCCTTTTAGAGGTGACCAGAGACCTGTGCTTTTCCAAAGTACTGTTATACGTGTAATTAGTATAATATCAATGTGGAGAAACTCTACCTTTGGATTTTGAGGACTCTGCTTTTCTTGAAACCCTCTGGGTTAGAGACTGTTTATTCATATGCACCTTAGGAACTTGAGGCCAAGATGGAAGTTCACTGTTTCCTAGTCCTTTGCTTGTTCTCCTGGCCATTATGTTTCCACCTTCATTCAAAATGCCTTCTCTTTGAAGCTGCTTATAACCCAGCAACACCATCAACTCACTGTGCTCACTGTCCTCAATCACACATCTCCAAGTCACTCCCCTCTTCCATGCAGATCATCCCAGAACCAAGCAACCCTAACTAATTTGAAATGGACAACCTATACAACACCCTTGGCTTCACAGTTCCTCAGCCTGAATTCCAGGGCTCTTTTCCTCCATGCTGCTTCTGTCTACTGCCATGGTTTCCACCCAGGAATCACAAGCACCTCTGGCCAGTTCTGCTTTTGAAAATAATACTGGAATTCCAATTCCTCTGACCAGTTCTGCTTTTGAAAATAATACTGGAATTCCAATTCCTCCATTCCCTGTCCTATTCCTAAAAGTGCTGTATCACTTTGATAACTCTGGCCCCTGGATCTCACCTTGTAGCCCCTCACTTTTATTGGCCATATGGAATTAAATGTGGATTTTGCTCTGTGACCCTGAACAAATCAATTGTCTAATCATAGAAAAAGTTACCTGGAGGGAGATTTCTAAGACCTAACAAGAAGGTAATTCCAATCAAACCAATGTCTTAAGAGCACCTGCATAGATTATACGTGGTGGGCTTCTAGTTCTCTTCCCTGAATACCCAATTCAGACCATCATCAATCACTCAGCCACATCTTCACTCATACTCTTAAATCTTTGGCAATCTCCCTGCTCAAGTTCTAACTTTTCCACCCAACCAATACATGCTGTTCCAATTATCCTGGAGAAAACAGCACGATAATAAAACATTACCTAAATAGGTAGATGGCATTGGTAATTATAATGGAATCGACTCAAAACATCTAACCCTGTAAACCATCTTAATGCCTTCCCTTACCTCTCTTTTTACTCTAGTGTTCTTCTCCATTTGTCTTCACGAAAATGCTCTTCTCCAGGGTTTTGTCCTGGGTTTTCTCTCTGGGCCATGGAGGATGGGCTTCAGGTTTGTGATATCCTGGAAGCGGAATATAAAAATGTGGTGTGCCTGTGCCTCGGTCAGACAGGATCCATAACTTCATGTGATTCCTGGAGTCTGAGGAAGGGAAAAATTAAGAATCACTGTTCTGACAGACCTGAATTACCCTGGATCTGCCACCTATTCGTTGTGGGACCTTAAGCAAGATACGTTCTTAGGAGTTCCAATCAGTATGATTGGAATCAAAATACCTGCCCTATGAGGGCTTAGTAAAAGAGAGGATGTATATAAAATGCTTGGCACAGTATCTGGCATATTAAGTACTTAACTAGAGAAGTATTATTTTAACATAATAATAAGCCAAATCAAATAGCTACTTAATTTTCCCAGGTAAACTCATCTACCCTTATGACCTCATTGATCATCTAAAAGTGAAAGACTTTCTTTATTTTCCAGCTCAAACCTCCATCTTTATTTTCCAGCTCAAACCTCCCTCCTAAGGTCCATCCAGCCTGTACAGCCAGCTGGGCACTAAACCAGAATTTCCCACCAGCAGCTCAAATCTATCGTTATGTCTTTTTCCTTCTCTGTTGCCATATCGCACATTTCACTTAAAGCTCAATTGGTTTGGCCAAGCTAGAAACCTGAAGTCTTCTTAGACTCACTCTTCCCTTTAATGTTGAACAGAATTACACCTTAAGGCTTGTTGGTTCTACTTTTTAAAGATTTCTGAAATCAGTATCAGTTATCCTCAGTCAGCCTTCGTCTGGAAACTCAATAGCTCTTACCTGGATTACAACAGCTTTGTAACTTATTTTTGTCCCGAGGTTCTCACCTGTTGATGCTGTCTTCCATTGTTATTGGAGGGCCATAGATGGCAGAGATGTTTTTTTGACAAAGTATTAAATTATAAGTGATTCTCCCCTTCCCCCTGGAGACTTTTTCTTTGGCTGATAGCCTCACTCTCCCTTACCTCCTAAGAGATATTCTGGTCCATGGGTTTTGGATGTAGAAAATGAGGATAACAAGTGCCAAGAATTACAGCCTTAAAAGGTGAAAGACTACTTTAATTAACTTCCATTAACAACAGGAGCAAGAACTTCTTACGAGAAAGAGGAGACTAAGAAAGGAGTGAGAAGGGAGAGGAACTTAGACTTGATTTAGGGGAGTGCTTTTTGTTAGGACTGGGGACAGGGGCAGGTAAAGACAGATCTTTCAGGCAAAAGAGAGTGAGAATGCAAGAGATGGGGAAAGAGACTTAAGTGCTCCTTTGCTTTTCCACAGTTTTCAGTACAGATTTGAACGGCTTTGACTTTTGGCAGCTGCACAGTGCTAGGACTGGACCATGAAATATCTCTGGGCTCTGACAATTACATTTGGGTTAATCTAAGCCTGATCCCATGTGTTCCTGGATGAGAAGCCCCATGACATTCCAAGTCCTTGACAGTCAAACACCAGCTTTTCTAACCCTATAAGGCCCTTCCATCCAGCAAACTTCCTGCAGAATTATTCTCTATCCCTCACATCTTCATACCCATGCTCGATGCATTTGCTCTCTCTGCCTAGAATCTTACTCTTGTCTGCCTTTCTGCCTGGTTAAATCCCACATACGCCAAGATCCAACACTGCTAAACCCCTTTCCTTGAGTTGGGATCATCTTGTTATGCAGGGCCGCAATACCTGCAAGGGAATGGAATTAAAAAGGGTAAGAGATTGAGCAGTTGAACCTTTTCTTGGGAGGTTTGAGGACAGCCATAGTGAAAGGATTTACCTACAGAGAGCACCTCATTATTAGATTTGTGGAAAGTACTGAGTGGGTGGTTGCCTTAAGTAAGGAGGGAACGGGAAGTCCACAGGGCAGTAGGAACTGAAGCCAACATGACTCTTTCATATCAGGTATGGACATTCTTGCTAACACACAAAGCAGTTGCTCCTCTTATTTTAAGCAACAAAATAATTTATCAGAATGATTTATGTGCAAACAGTAAAAATGTCTGGATTTCTAGAGGTAAATGATTATGCTGTGTTCCAAATAATACTAAAATGCACTTGTATTGCCATTAAGGGAGGTATGTAAAAGAAAGGAAGAGATTAGACCAGGTCTGGATAAAAAGCTTATCTTAAACCAAAACTACATGTCATCAAATTTGCACCTAAGTACAAACAGAATGTGTTTCTCAATCCATCAACTCCCTCTTGTTTCCTTCACAAACATGCAAGGCCACAATACAGTAATGTTCACTGTTTACACAGTTACTAATTTATCCAAAGCAAAGCTTTGTGCCCCCAGATGGAAACATCCCCAGGCCTTAGAAGTATTTAGCTTATATAAGAGGAGGCTAAATTGAAGGGGCTTCACAAGGGTGTTCAATGCCAAAAGCGATGAAAAGTCAGAGTAGACTGAAAAGGTTTAGTATCACGAGGCAGAAACATGTAAAATATTTCATGCAGCCAACCTTATTTATTGAGAAGTCCTAATTTTATTGCCCGTTTAGTAACATGTTTGTTCCACAAGCTAATTTCTTATAAAGCAAAGCACAAGCTTTTCTTATAAATAGTATAAATTATTTTATTTACAGAAACTTGTTACAAAACAAATAGACTATATATTTCTTCTCTTTTAAATATCCAAAGTAATTTTCTATCCCTTGACATTTGTTCATGTTCTATACAGCAGCCAACACAAAGTCCAGCTGAGATGCTCTTGATTATGTGTACAAATTATCAAACTATTCACACGTTTTTAACACAGGAGATTGCTTTTATAACCAAGCTCAAAAAAAAAAAAAAAAAAAAAAAAAAGCAAAATGCTTTCAAGGCCCTACATTCACACTGACAGTATGTAGTGCTCATTTAAATTATCTGAAAATGTAAAATGTTTTGCACAAAATGTAAAAATGATTATTTTCTGCTAAACAAACTTTTAACAATATTTTTTCAAAGCCCAATCGCCCCAAACCCCCTGGACAGAATGAGCGACATTAAGAAATTCCTTGGCAACAGAACTCTTGCAGGAAGACAGCTGCCTTTATAAGTTACATTTTTCAAATTATACATTTTCTTCAATGTTCTCAGAGGTACTTCTTTGTATTATATTTTTGGAATACAAAATATTTTAAATATTTTAAATTGTATTTCATGAATGAATAACAAAACGGACACATCGTGTAAGTTGCTGGCTGACAAAAAGATCTGTAACCCTTGGTGCCACCAGGCAATCCATCACCAACTGAATTACTATGAACCAAGAGGTCTTAATTTTAAAATACCTTATAAAATTACCAGCATTGGTGGTTTTCAACTCCTCCCCTAAAATTTTGGAAACAATATTTAGGTGGAAAAAGCAAACTCCAAAAGTTCAACTGAACATTCAAGTCTTTTTAAAGAGATTCTGTCTAAGCTTAAAACTAGTATCAGGCACTTTCAGTTTTTTCCATTAGTTTTAAACCACATCACATACTAACATACATGTGCTCAGAGTATACACACACACACAGGCACACACGCACGCAATCACATACTCTCACACATAAAATACTAACAAAAGAAAAGCAGTGTGTCACTTAGTTACATGTAGTCTATCGGGAAACCAGGCAACCAGGAAGAAGCAATGCCCACTTCATCTGTATGAATCCACTCCCGAGACACTAAAAGGGACAAAGACTTTTCACAGAACAGAGGCATCCCTTAAAACTGTAAAGGAGGCAGGTTCTAGAACTATTGGCTTGGCAGTGAACCACTTCAAATTATAAAAAGGTATTTACTTTTATTAATTAATAAATAAATACTAGATGATCTCAATTGTACCAAAACAGGATATCAGAAAAAAAGACCTGTGCAAAAATACATATTTAAATATGTACAATTCATTTTTAACAAAATATGTCTTCTGAAATAGGGATACTTCCATATTTATAATAGAACAAGAAATTCCAAAATAAAGATACAAAAGTAGGTTTTGTATAATTCTTTGTTCATCATTGCAGCACTTTTTTTTTTTTTTTTTTTTTTTTTGTAGGTTAAGAAAACTGCAGGAGTTGTCATGAAATTCTATTGGAAAGAATATAAAAATTATCTTGGTTTTAAATTGATACCAAAGTCTGTCTAGAAACAACCCAACCACTGCAAATTTGGTTTTTGCAAGTTAATTTAATTCAAAAAAATACTTGTACTCCCGTGTTTTAAATGGTCTTAATTATTCATCATCATAAAAAGTAGTTGTAGGAGAAAATAAAATATTTGAACAACAGTCTAAAATTTAATAGCACTGTTTAGAATAGGTCTGTTTGTGGCAGGCAGAATCCAAAATGGCTAATTTCCTAATCCCGACGCTCTGTGTATTACCGGGAGACATAATGAAATTCAATTAAAACCTCAGTCTAAGAAATCAAATGTTCAATACTTGCTAATCTAAATATCTACATTAGTCTGAATCAACTTGTTATCGTGGATCCTATTCACATCTTTCGGAACAACATGATCTATCTGTAAATTCCACTGCTAAAGGCAACTTTATTTATAACCATCAAGTCCTCTTGGCTCTGAAAATAAATTCTACCCATACCCCATTGCACTTGTCACCAAGGAATCAACTAGGTACGTTCTGATTCCCTCTCACCTCTCTCTTCCCCGACCGGGATGGAAACCAGACTGATTTCTCCCAACTATGCCAAACTGGCCCATCCATGCCCTCTCCTTACTAAGCTCTCCTGTAGTATCATTTTAAAAACATTTACTGATTGATTGCATAATAATTGAACAAGATACTGTTCTCTCCTTCCTTTAAAAAAATCAGTATTTTACATCAATTTATAGCTAAAGTATCTGCATAAAGTTTTTGTTTTCTTACATAATAAGAATAATTCTGTAGCAATTCACATTATTAGGCTGGTAACCAAGTTTATGCATTCTACCTGTTGTTGACTTGAAATTCCCTGAAACTGAAGTTTGAAACCCAAGAACTGTAGGAAAAAAAGAATGTACTGACTGGCTCTCATGAGGCCCTGGCCAGGGCAATGATCAGCGCCTTGGAAATTTTACCCTGTGTTCGGCAACTTTGTGTGTTCTTCTAAGCAACAGTGCCTGGTTCTCGTGTCAGGAGCCTGTAGTGGCGGAAGCACCCATTTAAAGGCTCCGGCTCATCCCCAAATTCAATGACACCTTCTCCAAGCAATGCTGTTTTAACATACTAAGGTCTTTCTTTAGGGGTGGGGGGTGGGGTACTAGAAAAAATATCCTAGAGGGCTCCAAAACTCTCAGGAAGATGGCTGGTATAATCCTAAGAAAGGAGGGTGTGTGTTAGGGCAATCCTATACACGCATCACAAAAGACCTTCAGGTCAGGACTTACATGTTCTCCAACTCCCTTCCCTTGGTGTCTGCTCTTGTCCTCAACCACATCCAAATAAACATCTGGAGTGGCATGAAGGGGAGTGCATACAAAAACACACAGTGCCAGAAGTGCTTGAAGCGGAAATCTATACTTAGTCCCGGGACAGTATCCAAAGAGAAAAACAAGGGTAATGCAGAGAGTGCCTTGGAAACATTTAAGTGTATCTAATAATGTCACTTTAAAAGGTGACTTTTAAAAATAGACCAGGTAGGACAACCAACCCAATCTGCCATACTGAAAGGATTAAGAAAATTTCATCTCTTTGGAAATCTTGAAAAAAGTTTTTTCTCCCTATAGTGATTTTAACTTCCTCACTCCCACCCTCCCCCGACCCAATTTGGCCTTCCTTTCTCAAAACTAGCTTGCATTTTCTTTCTTCTTAAAAAAAAAAAATCACACAGAATTGCTTTTGTATCATGAAAAGTAAGCCTCCAAAATGATTTATACTTGCTGTGTGGGCATCAAAAATTTCAAACCAGTTTGTAAGTTAGAAACTTCTGACAGCTTCTTTTCCCAAATTACTCTCAAAAGGCTGGGCTATTTTGTCATGGTGCCTTGGGCTAACATCTATATTTCATTCCTGGAACATTGCTATCAAAATCTAAAGCCTAATTCCCTTCTTCAGAGAGTTGCTCAGGATGCAGCCCTCTGTTCTCTGGAAGGTTTCTGGTCTCCAGTTAAGGTGCCTTACTGCTGGAGAGTGACCTACAGATGACAGTGTTAAAAAAAACTGGTAGTAAAAGGAAGGAGGGAGAAAGGTCTACAGTAACGCTCTTGCCAAAACATTCTTTTGCCCAGCCAATCTACTTGAAGAGTGGCTCCGTGATATACTGCAAGTTAAAAAACAAAAACAGAAACTTCTCACAGATTGGTAGCAAGCAGTCCAGACCACTTTAACACTGATAAAAGCAATTCGGTGGCTGAACTTGATCCAGTGTCCTTTATGAGTACTCACTGCTAGAGACATAGCTTCAGGGAAATCCTCGTTAAAACAACAGCCCGGCAGGTTTCTACCCTTGAGGCCCACAGGAGGTTGGGAAAACAGACTCAAAGGCATCGTGGAGTCCAGAGTGCTGAGTGGAGGTGTAACTTGTCCTCAAAAGTGTCCGCATTATTCCTCCCCGTGCTATTTTCAGCTGTCAGGGACGTGCCTTTGGCTTTCAAAAAAGAGGGGTGGGGAAATAATGAAAAGGTAAGTAAACGTTTGTACACTGCACTCTACTGATTCTAAACAAGAATATTCCAAAGGCTGCACGCTACTAAAGTCTCCATTGACTGAGTGACACCAGGAACAGTCAGCTATAGATTTTGGTCTTAGCTTTCAAATGCCTTCACTACTATTGGGCACAATCATTGCAAAGATTCACTTCTAGCCAACTGGCTAGGAGAGATGCAGGCCTGGGTTTCTAACTTAGAGAAAAGGCTCTTATGTTTGCCTGTTGGTTTTATTAACTGATTTGGTGTCCTTGAAGGTATTCCAGGTTGTTAACTGAGAAGGCAACAAGGTCAAGGGCTAGCACACACAGGTGTGACAGTTCACACTCAAGGCAGTGCCCATGCTGGGGAGGAGGAAACTCTGGCATTCACAGTGGGCTTTTACATCTTTGCTGGCAGAGGCCATGAACAGACTCTTGGGGGTGCCTACCCAACCCCATCATCTCCTAGGCTTCCCAGCATGTCCCACTCTTCATCCCCTTGTTTAGAAAACTTCAACTAGCCCAGTTATTTTTGTTTTAAAGGCAGCTCCACAAGGAACAGCAATTAGAGGTCCCTACTTTTGTAAAAGCAGCATTCTTTAAAGCATTTTGGGGTCATGAGTCCCTTTGAGATTCTTATGAAAGCTATACGATAAATGAACAAAGACATAAAAATATGCAATACTTCTTGGGGTTCAATGATCCTTTGATCTCTAAGCAAGCACCCCCGCTCCTGCCCCAGGATTTGTGTAGCATAATAAAAAGTATTCCTCTGCACAGAGAAAATCTCTCTCAAACACAAACTTAAGTGGAAACTGATTTTAACTGATTTTAAGGAAAAAGCCCAAAGTTAGGCTGTCTGCGTTGTTCTAGTAAGACACAGTGCCACTACATGGTAAAAATCAAAGGTGGCAAAATGGCAGGTCATGAGCCAAAGATGGCCCACAGATACATAGGCTATACCAGATTTAAGAAGAGAAAAAAAAGTGTGTGTATATGTGTGTATACATATATATATATACACACACACACACACACACATATCTCGACTAAATTTCACATGCAAGTCCAAATCTGCAGCCTCTCTTTAAAACTGGTAACAAATGTCTGGAAGCAGCTGCTCCATGTCCCCCCGATTTCTAGTAGGCACTGTCAATCTCTGCTGTGCCCCACCTGGCCCCCTTCTGTCCTTTTTGTTACTTGTGGGCATTAAGATCTACACTCCTGTCTAAATGAAGATAGTGTGCTCACTAATACAGATGTGAGATGGACATTACAGCACAATGGAATGCCCCTCCCGTGGGGATCATGTCTCTCTCAAAGACGGTGTGTTGAAGAATCGGTACACCATGTCTTCTGTGTTTATATTGGACTGTTATTCTTATAAACTGTAATGAGTAACTACAAACCAAGAAGGAAAAGCACAGTTCTCATTTATCCAGGAATCCCGTGATCAGAATGCCAAACAACATATAATAACCCATAATGTATGCAGCTAGTTAAATTCACAAATATTTTCCCCATACATTTGGCATTGGGTGTTAATTCACCCAAATATTAGAGGAAAATTATATCACTCTAAGAAAATACTAAGAAACTTCTTGGTATTTTCTGAAAAAGTCCTAACCTGGCTGGCATTTGAGTTAAGTTCTGAAGACGAGGAAGGGGAAAAAAAATCATGAAAAAGAGCCTCACATTTTAAGTCAGGGCTCTGGGGTGATGTTGCTGAAATTCCTGTTCGTAAGCAAGGTGAGGAGATATCCTGATGAATAAAATAACAAGATGAGAGATGAGCTGGAAGTTAGAGCAAAGGAAGCTGGAAGAAACAGCTACAGGTGAGGTCAGTAACAGGCAGAAGAGCTGGGACGAGACAAAAATACAGCCTAAGAGAGAAAGTCATGGTTAATTATGAATCCCACAACCACTTAGCCACTTCTCTACTGATGGGTTCATATGCAGACTTCTTTTTAACTATGAGCTTGGAATGAGATTTCAGTCTTCTGCTATGCCCGTACTGAATCCTGTTTTCCTGCCTCCCTCAAAAACGGGAAGAGAAAATATGGGGTGAGATTTAACCAGAATATCTGAAATTCTTTTGAGAGGGAAAAATAATAAATGCTCTTTTTTTTTGAGACATAGTCTCATAGGCTGGATGGAGTGCAGTGGTGCGATCTTGGCTCACTGCAACCTCCGCCTCCCGTGTTCAAGCAATTCTCCTGCCTCCGCCTCCTGAGTAGCTGGGATTACAGGCGTGCACCACCACACCCAGCTAATTTTTGTATTTTTAGTCGAGATGGGGGTTTTACCATGTTGGCCAGGCTGGTCTTGAACTCCTGACCTCAAGTGATCTACCTGCTTCAGCTTCCCAAAGTGCTGGGATTACAGGCGTGAGCCGCTGCGCCCAGCCTCATTTTAAATCTTAAATCACCCCTTTCTAGATCAGTTTGATTTTAGCGCAGCTTTCCTCAGCAGAACATACTAAAGAACCACTATCCAGGAAACAATGCCTGCTTCCCTCCTTAAAGCCTCGAATGGCATACACTTCACAGCATTGGGATAACACATTACTGGCTATTTCATAAAGGGACTCCCCTCCAATTATGATTTTGCTGTCATGTCCGATGCTTTCTGCGGCTCTATCTACTAAAAACACATTACTGTAGTTTCTTTACTGAAGAGCATCTTCCAAAGGCACCAGAAATTCTGGCAGAAGAGCCTGTTTTACCTTCATATGGCCGTGAACTCTTTTTTTTTTTTTTTTTTAAAAAGATACCATGAAGCTGAATATCTGTTTACAAACCAACCAACCAACCCAACCAAACACATTTCTGAGCTGGCAAAAGATCTTAAGGGAGAAGAAATGGGCATTCCCATGGGGCTCACAGTCCATTTCCTACCTGATGAAGGAGAGAATTGTTCATCAGTCCTTGTGCCCCTGGGATGGTGCCTGTGTGTTTCATGTGGACGTTGTTCATGGCTGGCACTTTGGCAACCTTTGTGGGTTTGCTGCTGCTGTTGTTGATGCTGCTCGAGCTGGGTGAGCACTTTCTTTTCTTTCCTATGAGTTTGTCTAGAGGAGTGTGTGAGTGGGAAAAACTGCCGTGGGAGTTGACAGGCAGTTCATTGGACTGGTGAATGAATGGCCCAAGAGAAAGAGTAGAATCACTGCTGTTCACCATCACACTCATCCTCTTGATGGATTCAGCAGGGCTCCCGGTTGGGGGGCCCCTCCCTGACTGGTCATGCCGGATGTTCACCGCATTTGCTTTATTCGTCACACAGTTGAGGCCGATGCTATGGGAAGATGTTACCGTTGAGGGGTAGGGAGGCCCAGAGTGAGCCACACAGTTTTTCCTAAAAGACTCCATGGAATGAGAAGAAGAGGAAGAGGAGGAGGAAGAGTGAACCAACAGTGGGGAACTGTTTTTGCGTTTCTTTCCTGAGCCGCCACTGGTACTGCTACTGGCATTTTGACAGTTAGTGCTGTTACCAGAAGACTCCTTGGGCCTCAAAGATTTGCTGGATTTCAATTTCTGAGGTTTCCTGGACATAGGGGAGGAAGGAACCGAGGAAAGGCCAGAGGGCGTGGAAGGGGATGAGGATGAAGAGGACACTTGTCTGGATTGCATACTGCACACAGGATCCATAGCCCCTGAAGCAGCAGGCTGTGCATTTAGTGTGGTTCCATGAGCTGGTACCAATTTGCTGTTTGGGGAGATGCAGGTAGATGAGAGCAGGGCTGGAGATGTGGAGACAGTGGCTGCTGCCAGATAGCTGACTCCACATTGTGATGTCGGCACAGAGTTTGTCCGGTGAGGAATACGTGTGGAGATGGGTGAGGTGGTACCGGGCACTGGTGGGATTTTCCTGAAAAAAATGAGACGACAGTGAATGACATTGACCACAGCCATTCACAGAGACTTTCAGATGGCACCACCCTCTTTGCTTATGACACAGAGAAACCATCCACATCAAAGCAATCACTCTGAACTACAAAGCCAATCCTGTCACCTCTCTCCTTCAAATTCTTTAATGCCTTCCTGGGGCTCTTACAGTAACTGTATGTGTGCAACTCCCCGCTGCTATTGCCCCAGCCTCTAGCTCCACCACCCACCCCCAATGCCCCCATTCCCTGCTTCCAGCCACTGTACTTCCTTATATTCTGAGAAAGTGCCATGACCCAATACCCCAACTTCTGCTCATCCTTTAAGTGTCGGATTGCTAATCACCAAATCCTCTGCAGAGAGAGTCATCCCCAGCTTAATTACCATTGTAGTCCTAGTGTTCAGCACAATGCAGGAAACACAGAAGGCACTGAATAAATGTTGAGAGAAGTCAGGAATGAATGAGAGAAAAGGAAGGGTGCAGCTAATTAACAGCAACTGCTAGGTCATAACTATTGGCCTGAACGACGGAATAAAACCCCACAGTATCATGGGATATTCAGCATGGTGTTGTAACGATGGATTCTGTTAAGAATGTGTGGGCAAGGTATTTATTTATTAGGGGATGCGGAAACCATCTAAATTCAAACCAGGGAAGGTCTCCTTTTATTTTAGTTCTGAATCTTAAACATGACAGTAACAAAATTTCAAAAACTTCTTTGGCAGAATTTAAACCGAGGTGGCAGAAGAGAAAAAGGCCTGACTGGAAGGCAAGTGCCAGGATTGCCTTGATCCTGACTTAAGGGGTAGCCCTGGCTGACCCGGCCACTACCCCAGTGAGAGAGCTGGCCTAGACTGCTGCCCAGGTGATTTCCAGATGCTTTTAAAGACTACTGTTATTAATAAAATGAATTAATGACTGCAACTATTTGCAAATGCTTTAAAAATCCCATTCGGCCAGGCGCGGTGGCTCACAACTGTAATCCCAGCACTTTGGGAAGCTGAGTCTGGTGGATCACTTGAGGTCAGGAGTTTTGAGACCAGCCTGGCCAACATGGTGAAACCCCATCTCTGCTAAAAATACAAAAATTAGCCAGGCATGATGGTGTGCACCTGTAATCCCAGCTACTTAGAAGGCTGAGGCAAGAGAATCACTTGAACCGGGAAGGTGGAGGTTGCAGTGAGCTGAAATCGCACTACTGCACTCCAGCCTTGGTGACTGAGTGAGGCCCTGTTTCAAAAACAAAACAAACAAAAAAACCCAAAACCCCATTCAAGGGTACAGCTCTGGCCTGATGTTAGTGCTTCTCAACTCCAGCTGTTGCACATTACAGTCACCTGTGGAGCTTAAGCCACATCCATAACGATTACACCAGAGTCTCTGCGAGGAGTGGGGACAGACATCAGTCATTTCTAAATCTCTCCAGGGGATTCTAATGTGGAGCCAAGATTGAGAGGCTAGGCTTTCTCTCCGCACTACTCATAGAGGAGGGTGGCAGGCAGTGTCATTAATTACCTGAGAGGTTGGTTAGGAAAACAGTTCCTGGGCCCCACCCTAGAATGATGCATCAGAAGCTGTATGGCAACAAGGCCCCTCGGTGATTCTGGAGCATTCAGAATCCCTGCTCTAAATGAAGTCCAGGCCCTACTGCTCACTGGGAGCAGTGGCTTCTCATGACCACCAGGTGGCTCAGGAAGCCAGGGCCTAAAGACCAGGCTGCCTGGAACCAAACCTCGAGGAAAGGAAAAGCCTAGAGCAGGGAAGGATGTGGATCTCTCCGGGAGGCAATTACAAGTTCCTCTTAGAAAAGCTCTTTTAAGTAGTTAATTACTCTTTTGTGTATAAAGAGGCAAAGTAACAATATGTACTCATACTGACTTGTGTTTGCATAAATAAACTATGTAGAAATACATAAAAAATAATAAAAATGTCTGTGGGGGCTGGGTGGAAAACAAGCATGTAGGAGACAGGAGGACTCAGGGTTTTCAATGTATATTCCTCTTTTTCCTCTTTATACTCGTTTTTCCTTTTTTTTTTTTGAGATGGAGTCTCGCTCTGTCGCCCAGGCTGGAGTGCAGTGGCGTGATCTCGGCTCACTGCAAGCTCTGCCTCCAGGGTTCACGCCATTCTCCTGCCTCAGCCTCGTTTTTCCTTTCTTAAGCCCAGTGATTGTATTACCACTTCAAAAAGTAAAACAAACAAACAAACAAAAAATACACCAACAAAAATCTTTGAAAACCATCCCAGCCCCTTCTTAGGGAATATGGGATACTGGTCCCAAATCAACAGAGGACAAGCAGTTCACAGAAATCATAGGAGGTGGGCAGTGGCCTTTCGGGTTATGGCCATGCTGCAGAGAAAGTGCTGGTGTAATTTCACCACTGGCCTGAGACTCCACAAACTGAAGTTTACTCATTTCATACTCAATTCCCACTTCACTTACCTTCAATTTTACCACAATAACCCTGTAAGGAAGGATTTTGGGCTGAGCCAGTAGGTGGGACCTGAATCACTTTGAAAGTTTCCTTGAGGGCTTCAAAGATGCCAGCTGAGAATAGTTCTCTGGATGAGAAGTGCTGAGCTCCCCAGAGAAAATCTCAGGGGCTGCCTGAAAAGGCCGCCAGCACTCCTATGTTGGGGGGCAACATGGACCAAGTTCCTATCTGCCCCAAGCCTATGTGCCAGCTCATTACTGAGCAACATGTCCCTTGTTGCTGTAGCCTTTTAAAAAACCAATGGTCACACTAATGGAAAGGGTTGGTTTCCTTCTCCCCGGAAGTAGGCAGCCTTCAGACAGAACAGAGAGTAGACAGCAGAGTCGAACTTATGATCCTGCTTTTTAAAAAGTTCACATCAAGAGGAAAGTCTCACCATACAAGCCACTAGGAACTGAAACTATCTTTGCCCAAACTGTTGGCCATGAGCCACATACCAACATAATGTGGATAAAACATTCAGAAATCCATTCTAAACTCTTAGAAGTACATTAAACCCATAGTTTCATGAGCTCAGTGTGCTTTCGAAGTCCCAATGGGTAGTCTGAAGAAATATGAAGTTGAGATTTCATGTATCTTAGGGAGTTCTGGTGTGGAAAAACCCCTGCAGAACCCCCAAAACCAGTCCCCTGATTCTGTGTCTAGCCAGGGACAATGTTCCTTCATAAAGAAGAACCTCTTATCCAGCAAGAACCAGAAAGAAATATGAAAAAGAAAAGCAGAGTAACAGTGCTCTGGATCTGGTGTTCTAAGGAAACAGATCTAAGTCCTGCTAATGATCATGGAGATGGTTCTTTGGGTTGCAGACAATCCAAGGCCTCCGACCAGCGTCTGACTTTATTAGGAAACCAAGGCAGGGAGGCAAGTGAATGTACTGACAGAGTCCATATAAGGAGGCACTAGTAAATAATGCCCAAACAGAGGATCTCAGATGGCCTGGGGATTACTGGACAGTCACTTTAGCAAAGCTTACTATTCACCAAAGTCACTGCCACCGAATACTAGTTCTCCAAGATGTTCCCCTAAAAAAGGTTCCGAGGTGAAAAGAGCTTGGGATATGTTCCACATTATACATGACATTCCCTGCTTCAAGAGTTACAAAGCACAGTGCCCATTAAGGCTCTGAGAAGTTCTGCAGTGAAAAACAGAACACTTTTTTTTTTTTTTTTTTACAGGAAAGGCTGAGTTAAACCTTTTTGGCCATGGAACTCTTCTTCCACTTAAAATCCTGTTTGGGAAGCATTAGGTACATAATATCACACAAGGTGTCTTAAATTGCAAACTGGAGCACATGGCTCCTCTACCTAAAACCTTCAACACTGAAGCAATTTCAGTGTCACCTGGCCCCTGCTGGTTTCTTGGACCTCATCTTGTACTGTGCTCACTTTCTTGCTATCTCTCCAACAAGCTGTCTTTTCTGACTCAAGACCTTGACACAGCTGCTTCCTTCTGCCCAGAACCCACTTCTCCCTACCATCCCAGTGACTGCTGCTTCTCATCCATCCTTCTCAGTTCAAAGACTGCCTCTTTCTTCAGAGAGGCTTTCCCTGAATCCCTCTGGCCTCTATATTTTCAGCTCTTTACTTGAAAACATGTTACACCTCTAAGGTTCAATTCCTGGCCCTACTACTAACTTGCTGCATGACACTGTATCTCAGTTTTGTCATCTATTAAAAAAACAAAACAAAACAAAAAAAAAACCAGGGGTGGGGGGAGGGTATAATCATGGTCACCTGACAGAGAATTGTGAATGTTAAGTATATTTAAGTTGTTTGGTGTATAGTTGGCTCTCAGTAAGTCTTGGTGATTGTTATTGTTTCCATTCTCTCACTCAGGACAAGCTATCATCTCCTTATTCTTCTGTAGACTAGTTTTTCTCTCCCCTTACCCAATCCCAACTAGACTGTGAGCTCCATACATGTGGGAGTCCTTCTGCTTTGCACCCCAGCACCCAGAACAATATGTAGTTGTGGAGTAAATGAATGAATGAATGACAAGGCACCTTCTTCTCAGGGCCAAAGGCCAGCTTCGTTTAGATAAGCATATCTTCATAACATCAGTCTCACAGGAAATAAAAGACAACGCAGCACTGTGTAAAGTCAGGTCCTCTCCCAAGAACAACAGGCACTCACTTCCATAGCTGTGCATTCAGATGCTTCTCCACCATGAGATTGAGGGCGCAGCGAAGTCGATTCCACCTGGAGTCAAACACGTAATAGCCTCTTCCAATCTGCCGGCTCCCAAATGTGCAAAACTGCAAGAGAGAACATAGCCGCGTGCTTGCTGACTCCCACACTGGCATGCCCAGTCGGGGTTCTCGCTCCTTCAGGAAAGGAGCTAATCAGGAAAGACAGAACTGCCTCTGAGTACCGGAGGCTGTGAAGCATGAGAGTGACAATGTCTGGCCCTGAGTGTCATGGAAGAGAAAGGGAAAAAAGCACGAGATGTCCCCCGTACAGAGTGTGTGCTGCCTCTGGGGCACCCTGTTCTGAACTTCTCTCAGACCTTGACCGCGTCCCACACACACGGGCATGCCAAGGTCCCTGGCGCGCCCCCCTGCAGTGCCCTGTCCATGCTGTGTGGGGAGGGTCAACGCGGGGGTGGACGTGGAACTTACAGATGCTGGCTGAGGATGATGACCTGAATAATGACAGTCCAGTTTTTCAACAGACTCTTCTTTGTCATCGCCTTCGCCCTCCTCACTGGATAACCGAGAAGCTGGCTCAGTGGCAGGCAGGGGAGGGTGTGGAGATTCATGGACTGGAGGAGGGTCAATGGGGGCACTCCCACCTTGCTGAGCAGGGCAGCCTGGAGGCCTTGGTGAGTAGAAAGTGCAGCACGGATCAGATCACACACCTGGGAATCAGCCGCCTTAACTGAGATACAACAGTGTGTCCAAAACAACCTAACGAAGGCCTGGGTTCCACCTCTAGCACTGCGGGAAAACAGATGCTGATCCAGGTGGCTTGGGAGTAAAGGAACCTCTCTCCTGAACTGCAGGATGTTAAGTTCACCTGTTTTCCAGATACAATCAAGGTAACTTAGAACGAATCCTTTCTATTGCCATTTGGGTGGTTCAGATCCCTCTTCTATTCTCCCCCAAAGAAGGGGAAATACATGTGGAATTTAACAGAATTCTTTGATTCCTCTTCAAATTTCAACTGGATTTGTTTTACTAACACAATAAATGAAACATAGTCGTCCCTCGGTATCCATGGGGAATTGAGTCCAGGACCTCCTGGGGATAGCAAAATCTGCAAATCCACAAATGTACAAAGTGGCCTGACATAAAATGGTGTAGTATTTGCATATAACCTATGTGCATCCTCCCGTATACTTTAAATAATCTCTAGATTACTTTTAGTACCTAATAACAATGTAAATGCTACGTAATGTATTGTTTAGGGAATACTGAGACAAAAAAAAAAAAAGCCTATACATGTTCAGTACGACACAATTTTTCTTTCCCCAAATAGTTTCAATCTGCAATTGGTTTAAATCACGGATGCGAAACCCATGGATATAGAGGGCTGACTGTAATTCTCAAAGTGCTCTAAGATAACCTAGGAGAGACAGGACGTGATACAAGAATAAGGTGGTATTACCACTTTATGTGGATAGCCTACAGCCTCTTACTCAAGGGCAGTAATGTATTTTTCCTACACCTATTATGGCCTCTGGAATTAAGCTTACATTTTTCTAGATGCAAAAACTTCAATGAGAAGATGACCAAAGAAAGGACTTGGGGAGGAATCTCTGGCCAGGTCCTGACCACACTCTGAGGAGCCTCCTCTGATGGCTCCTCCAGCATACTGCACAGAAACCACAAAGCTCATGCTGGGACAGGCTCAAACAGACACCTGGGTTTCCACGAGGGAGGTGCTTCCACCTTTATGCAACCATTTTAAAGATCAGACATGTGAGGGTGAAATGGTAAGCAACAGCAGCCGAGGACTGGCACATTCCTCAGCAGCAGCTCTTGCTGCCAATAAATGAACGGCCAACAATGAAGCCCCTCTTTCTCTATGCCTTTCTCTTTCCCTTCCCTCTGGAAACTAGGTACAGTCTTTACTTCAACTTGGTTCAGTATGTAAGCACAAACACACACATATTCCACCATCACTGTCTCTGAGGTATGCGTATAAGTTCTCATTAAACCATTTTGATCCACTGTTTAACTCTGCTACTAAACTGCTAATACATGCTTGGGCCAAAGCCCCAAATGAATGAATGAAAACACATTGATAAATGGATGCTGTAAAAACTCAGGCTAAACGGCTTGTCCCCAGCAAGAATTCCCACTGCTATATAAAGACAAATGAAAGGGAAACTGCTGCCAAAGCCATGTGAAGAGTTCCTGTCACTAACCCGCAGGAAGGACCCAATTTCTGCCTGCTCAACAGAGTTGAGACACTTGATATTGAGCAAGTACAGAGCAGTTAACTCTAGCTTTATTTTGCTGCTTGCATTTACAACCAAGAGGAGCCCTGGTTGAAACTTACTGAACTCAACCTTTTCTTCTTTTTTTTTCATAGTAAAACTCCCTTAAAAAACTATCTCCACAGTGAGCCTGAGATATGTTTCTCAACATCATGACCATACTGAGATTTTACAGTATCTGCAAGTCTCATCTCTGAAGGTGGGAGAAAGAGTTGGAGGGCTTGGCTTACCTTGGAAGACTGGGGGTGTGAGGTTTAGGTTTACTAGCTACAAAAGGCTTTGATTCGGAAGGAATCACTCCATGAGGATTTTGGTGCGGCTCCTGTGACGTTCTAGGAGGGGCGGGATGCGGGTCCCTGAGAGGCTGCGGTGGTTGCTGAGAGTCCGGATGGCGAATCAATTCCTTTTCCCTGGTTTTGTTTTTGTGCTCGGCTAATAACACATCAAATCGTTTTCTTCTACCCTGGACAGCCCTGCGCTGGGTTAAGGAATGTGTCTGCGGACCAACAAAATATAGAAACTGAGGAATCTCATTAATAATTTTTGGTCTGCCTTATATCCCAAAACACCACTCCCAATAAATAAGCAATCTAGACCATAAGCACAGTGAAAAGCTACTCAGCATTTGATAAGCTATAAACCTTAAGAGCCCATTATTTTCTCCCTAGCTAGACTAGAAGCATACATTCTAGGCTCTAAATGCAGAAGAATCTGGAAATGTTATTTCCATCAGAAGAAAAAAGAAATGTGAGCAGTGACACCTGGTATGTAACCAAGTGCAACCATTAGTGCTATATGACAAGTACTCATGTTTTGTGACACAACAGCAATTTGGTTTTGGGGGCTCTTATCAACTCCATTAGAAAAACCCTCTTTGGACCATTTAAAATTTTGAATGTTAATGTAAAGGGAAGAAACAATTATTCCATAAAACATGTATCAGAAAGTGTTCTTTTAGTAACTTCCAGAGAATAAAAATTAAACACAATTGTGTCTCTCTATTCCAATGAAAATGCCATGTAAAAACAGAAAGTGGCCCAAAGCATTCTGCAGACAGACTGCCACAGCCAAGGAGCACTGGACAGAAGATGAGGCTGAGAAGAAATGCTATGAACAGGAAGGGAGACAAAGTAATCCCTACAGATAAGACACTGGCTATGGAAATCAAGGAAATGGGATGGACAACACCCCTGGGTCTTCAGACAATGTCGAATTTCACAATTAAGAAATGGACACACAGAGGAAAAAGAAAAGTCAAATTATGGCAGTGTTTGTCTTAAGGCAACCAATACACACACCTGTGGTTGAAGCAAATCTTATAAGAAAATGTGTCTGTAGTCCAAACGCATTTCATATTTACTGGCATTAAAACAAAACAAAACAAATAAGCCTAATACTATTGCTAACAGAAGATAAACTTGAATGTACAAGTGTGAACTGGTCAGAGCTGGGCAAATCTTACTGGCAGTTGAGTCCAATCACTCAAGTTAAACCTGACCATTCCATACTGCTGAGATCTCAGTCTGTAAAAATGCAAGGAGATGCTAATCCTGAGGAGTGGATGAGTTTACATGAGCTACCGTGGCCCCTAATCACATATCCATAAACATACATGAATTTACCCACGTTTCCTTCTTTTATATTACAAAATACTGTAAATGTGTGTGTGCATGCCCCTACACATAATACAAATGTATTGGCATAGTTGCTACAACTTTAGGGACTTAAAAAGGGAATTATGCTTCTAACTACCATTTTCAGTTGAATAACACAATCCACCTCCTTACGAGACACACTGCAAACTATGTCTACCTAAATAATCTAACCTGGCACAGATAAATGTGTTTAGCTTTTTACATTTTTACTTGATTTTCTTTAATATGGAAAATAACCGTAAGAAAGTAACCTAAAGACCAGGAACTTTGTTTTGTTTGTGTTGTACCAGCATCTAGAAGAGTACCTGACACTCAAATGCTTTGAACAAAAAGTTTATAAAAACAATGGCCCTCCAATGTGTGTTGAAAGAACAAATGAACATATAATATTACTGGTCCACCTGCCTGTCTCTCCACGCAGATGTATAAACCTCTCCTCAGCTTGAATGTTCCCGGTGCCTAGCACAGTACAGCCAAATGAAGAAAGCAGGCAGATACATTTTCCCAGCTCAGTCTGAAGCATAAGTAGAGTTTCCACTGAGCTGTGAAGAACATTCCAAACAGAAATTCGATAGGGGTTGCCCAAGGCTCACAGGATAAAGACTGACTGCATAACTAGGCTCCGGGACCCTGCACACTCTAAGACCCTTGCTTACTGCTCCCTGCTCCTTTGGTCCCGCGTACCTCTTCTTCCCTCTTTCTGTTCAGCCACCTGGCTGGCTTTAAGGTTCTAAGGAATTTGCTCTGCCCTGTCACAGAGCCTTCACACATATTGTTTCCTCTACCTCTCCTACCTCTCCCATCCCTCTCAAGCCCAGATAAATCATCATATTGATTTCGGCCCAATGTTCCTATGGCAAGAAAGCCTTCCCTGGAAAAACTTCATTTTTGCAGGCTTTCATAATGTAGTCCTCTCATCTTTTTATAACTCATCAGTGGTAATTTTACACTTATTTTGGTGATTAATAATCTCCATCTCTTTCATTAGACTGTAAGCGCCACAAGCATAAGGAACATGTGGTTATTGTGCTAAACCCTTTATTCCCTGCGACCTAGAACGAGTGAGGCCTGTGCTCACAGACGTTTGTAATAAAAAGTTCTACAATGAGTGAATGGACAAAGGCTACAGGAGTCACAAATCTCTCTGCATGGAAGGCACAGAAGACTTTTGACGGGATATTAGACAGATGAAGAAGTGAGGAGGGGCAGTGAGGGTGGCAGACAGACAACAGAGAATGAGTATGGGGATGAACAGCAGCAAATCCCCTCACGGTGAAGAGAACAGATAACGTTCTAAGTCTAAGACAGAAGAGACCTGGCAGCAACTTGGCAGCAACTTGGGAAACACTCAGGGTAGGGACATGCAGGCATGTTTAGCCCTACTGAGCTTAACAGATTCAGACCAAAGTGAAGGCAAGGAAAAGGAAAAGAACTGACAAAACAATGAAAAAAAGTCAAAGCATCCTGTAAAAGGGCAGGCCTGGCGGATGCTGCATTTTCTGCCAGTTCTATGCTGACCTCATGACAAGCTGGGTCTCAAGACTTATTAATGCAATGACAGGCTTAGCCCAATGCCACAGACAGTAATGACACCCTTAAACAAGGACAAGGGGAACACATATCATTTGAAAAGGAAGATGGGAGAAAAATGCAAACCCATTCAAAGTCAGTCCACCTAGCAATAAAGGCACAGGAAAAATGCTAGTCAAGCTCCTTGAAGATTTTAAGTTGGAAAAAAAACTTTTGGCAACCTCACTTCTGGGTAGTTATCCAAAATAACTGAAATCAGAATCTCAAAGAGCCATTAGAACTCCTATGTTCACTGAAGTATTATTTACAATAGACAAGATGTAGAAATAATATAAATGTCTGTCAACAGGTGACTGGATGAAGACGACGTAGTATATACATACACTGGAATACTATTCAGCCCTTAAAAAGAAGGAAATTCTGCACTATGCCACAACAAGTATGAGGTAAGCTTGAGGACATTATACTAAGATAAATAACCCAGTCACAGAACGATTACACACTGCATGATTCCACTTATATGAGATCTATAATCAAACTCACAGAATCAAAGACTAGAGTGGTGGCTGCCAGCGGCTGAAGGGAGAGGGAAATAAGGAGTTACTAATCAATGAGCATGAAGTTTCAGTTATAGCAAGATGAACAAGTTCTACACATCTGCTGTATAATATTCTATCACAGTCAACAATACTGTCTTGCACACTTAAAGGTGTGGTTTCCTGCCACACTTTGATTGAAAAAGAACATCTTGGGTTTGAAAAAAGCAAACCTCATTGCCCACAGGTACTGTATTACTGAGAAATCCATATTACTGAGAGTCAGGTAGGCAGGAAGAGGACAGAAGGAGAATGGCAAGTTGTGATCATGATGTGGACAGGGCTGAGGCATGCTTTCACACATTCTCTTAGGGACAGCTGAAACTGACATAATTCTACAGAACTCAGGTGGCTATCTTCATACACCACCGCCACTACACCACTGTGTGTCCAATTAGTACCCTATACAAAAAAAAAAAGCAGTTTGTTTTATGAGAGTTTTTAACCTAGAAATCCAAGGATGGGCTTGGGGTGGGGGTGTCCATTAACCCAAGATAGAAAAATTCAGAATGTGTATGTGTATGCACTATTTTATTCTCGGAAGATGGACTGTGTTTTTTTTTTTTTTTTAAATGAGATATTTAAAGGTACTCTTGACCAACCCTTTTCCCCAAAAAGGTTCTGAACCACTGCTGTAAGACAAAATCTACACACTAAAATTAAATTAGAAGCTCAAATTAAAGTAAGAACCACTTAAAAATTTCCAACTGCAGAAGACTGTAACATGCCTCCACTGGTTGGGGCAAAGGGGCAGGGCCTGAAGTCCTTTATTCAAATACACTTTAATAAAATTTAAAATAAAACACTAACAATTTTATTAATTTTTAGAAGAAAATGCTAACTTTTATCATTTTTACCCCCTCCCTCTAAGGTTTTAAAATTACATACTTCAAAGCAGTGACTCTGAATGCTTCTTGAACCTTTCTGGGGGGTAGCTGGGGATACCCTCCAGAGAAATGCACATCAACACACAAGCTCATTTATGTAGAGGTGTTCACTGATGACCTGAAGCCACCCCACATCAATAACCCATACTTTTCAGCAAATATAGCTGATTAACTATATAAGGCTATATAAAATGCCTTATTAGCATACTGGCATTTTAAAAGAAGGAAGACCCCAGAGCAAAAAGGAAGACCATTACATTTTCTTAGCTTGTATATAAATTATTAATATATTTTATCTAGTGTTTTTTTTTCTCTTAAAAGAGATGGGTCTCGTAATGTTGTCCAGGCTGGACTCGAACTCCCAGGCTCAAGCAATCCTTCTGCTTCAGCCTCCCCACTAGCTGGGACTTACAGGCATGCTTGGCTTGCAGTATTTTTTTTTTAAACTAGAAAACAGGGCTATCTCAAAGTCACAGATTTTTTTTTAAATCGTTCTTTAAAATTTAAGACCATGGGTGACACATTTTTTAAATGTTCATACACACACAAAGGAAATTTCCGGACTTGCTTTAAGCCAGTATAATTTAAAGCACAGTCAAGGGTAGCCTATATGGAAATATTAAAAGTTTTTAAAAATAACAGACTGACTGGGAGAGAACACTATTCCTGTGGATACAACACTGCTCATTAGAAACAAAACCTCTGTCAAGATTATAATTTATAACAACACACTTCACATTTTGTCAATCTGAGGCTTTCTTCAACAGAACCAAGTTATTCCTTCACCTACACAATTCAGAACAATCCACAGAGCATCTTCTCTGGGTTAGACAGACTTTGGGAGCAGTGTGGTACATCCCAGTCACCCATGTTTATCAGGATAGTCTGCTTGACTTTCAGGAGTCCACCTACCTTGCATGTCAGAGACCGGGTGCAGGGCTTCTTGGTGTCGAGATCAATAACCCCACAGTGGATGTCAGGATCAAACTCTCTTTCTGTCAAAAGAACACAGGCATTACATGCAGCCTGACAAACTCTCCTCCATGTATTTTGTAAGTAAGAAAATAGAAGAAATCAACAGTTAGATAAATTATAGCTGGAATAAAATCCACATTATCAATAAAATAAAAAATATACAACGTGTGAGTGCTGCAACAAAGCAGCAACATCAATAAGACAGGGGGTGACTACTGCCATCAGATGACAGAAAAGATATTGTTTAAGTCTGTATTACTTCCTTCAGAAATACACCACTAGAAAGCTACTTTTACATGACCTACACACACACACACACATACACACACACACACTCATGCTCTTTAAAAACCAAGAGTGAAGAGAACAAACATATTAACTAAGGAACTTCCTCCTAAAGCTGAAGTTGACCAGTTTTAAAAATAGAAATTCTAGATTGCAGTTGATTTGCTCCCCATGAATGCCCATTTAATATATAGAGAAGCATTATGAAGAAACAAAATTTGAAGTTACCTGATAATCTCTTATTTAAAAATTTCCTATTATTGGAATTGTCTTCAGGTTTCTTTTCCAGAGCGGGCGGTGCAGGAAGCCCTTTGCCATTCAGAATCTGTCCAGGTGAAGGCAAGGTTGGCTTTGGTATTGACGGGCAGTTAAGGCCAGGCTTGACTAAGGAACTCACAGTAGCAGGACAGGTTGGCCCCACCGCAGATTTCAGTAGTGTGCCATCCATTTTCGGATGAATCTTCTCCACTTTCACAGAGGGTGTCATGCTGTCATAGAAGGAAGTGAGAAAACCAGTGCCTGAGTGCCTCAGCAGCCCCCAGGTGAATGGTGAGCCAGAGGGATGAGGGTAGAGCCTGGGCCTACCCAAGCGCTGCACAGGTCCAGCCTCTTGGAAGGCTCCTTATGAATTTTGTTAGTAAGGTTCATACTTATTAAGTCTATAAGCCCTTCTGGTGAGGCAAAACCCTCAGGGGACCATCAAATTTGCCTCGTCTTTCATCATTTCAAAAAATTTTACACATGAGGCAATGGGAAACTTAGACCTGATACCCAATGCAATGCAATTTCTGTAAGAAGCAAAACATAAAAAGGTCTAAAAGAACCAAAGACTATTTGCAGAAGCCTTGGAGAATATCTTTTGAGGACTGCCATTTGTAAGAAAGGATTCATCAAAACAAAGTAAACTTCTGAGTGAACGAATATTTCCAATAAATGTCACTAAAGACTTATGAGAACTCAAACATGCTTAATAACATATCTCCAAGAAGAGGTTGTTTGCTTCTGTCAATAAGGGAGACTAGTGTTTAATAAATATATGTTGTGTCACTAAAGTGGTAATTCTCCAGTCCTTGAAAAATGTTTCTATGAGAGGAGCTTAGGGAATACCTGTGCCACTAACAAAGATATGAATCTTGGAATCTTACTGACACTATCATTTTGCTTGGTAAAACTGAAAATACTGGTAGGAAGCTAACAACTGGCCTGGTTCCCATCTAAAGGCCTAGCTCTAAGTAAAGAAGATTTGAATCAATGAGGTTGTATAAACTTTGTTCAGTGGAGTCAGTGCTCTAACAGCTGTTAAGCTGGTCAGTGACTTACACACTACACTGGCACCTTTTTTGGCTTTCAGACAGCTCCCGGAACAAAAACCAAGCTTGCTGTACTGTACTTCTGACAGAAGAACAGGGGCTGGGGGCTTAGCAACCAGGACGAACAGCCCCAAACAACTGTACCTGGAATAGCCTGACAGCAGTAGAGAGACTGCAAGATGTCACATCCTCTCCCAGCTGGCACGGTCCTTATGCAGCAGCAGGTGCTGGACCCTACCCTGAGATTAACCAGGTTACCAGATCTTGGACCTACGATGTGTGCTATACCCTCCAAAAGCAGGCTGGTCCAAGAAAAGCCATCCGCCACCAGGCTGAGGGATGCCATGACAAGGCGAAGTATGTTTCTATTGGAGTGCATGGCTGCTCTCTCACATGACCTCAAGAAACCTGTCAATCTACTGAGTGACCATGGAAACTTGCCGAAGCCATGCCTGGCAGGTGTGAACTTCCTTCAGCCTTCTCTCATCACTGCTGTGATGTGAACCTAAGGTTGAAGGGAGGAAGCACTGCTTCCCTATTTGCTCTGCAGACCCCCGAAAATTCTACAGCAGCATCTGGGAATTTCTGCATCTTTTTATCATTACTATTATCCACAGCAGCAGTAGCAGGAGTGCCAGTATCCATTTGTTAACCGTCCCCTATGGCCAGACACTATGCCAGGTGCTAGACATATATTAACTAAAATATTCTCAATAACCCAGCATAGTGGCTGTTATTCTTAGAGAGAAACGGTGCCTTGCCTAAACCCCTACAGCTAAGAAGTGGCAGAAATGGGACACAAATCCAGGCCTATATGACTTGAGGCCTTCTTGGACAAAACTCCCCCACCTCACGAAGCTTCCTTCTCCTCATCTGGAAAACGAGGATAGTAACAGTACCTATTCCATAGGGTTGTTGTGGTAAGTGACATAGTACACACATAGAGTTACGTTTCAGTAGCTAGCACACAAGAATAGATCAATAAATATTAGTAACCTTATTATCACTGCTATTACTACTCTAAAAAGCTTCCTATGACATGATAGGGAAACATCAAGAAACAATACAACATACATTTGAATTCTTCCCCAAGTAGGCTCTCTTTTGTATTATTCACAGGCACTCTCACATGCCACTAGTGTACACAGTTCCATTTCCAGCAGGTAAGCTTTAAAAACCCTCTTGGCCATACTCACATTCTACCATGGGGAACTCTACTTTGCTGAACGGGATGCATTGGCCTGGTGTTCCCCCTGAGCTGCAGTTTCTCTTTGGGTGATTTCAACAACTTGGAACTTGATGAGGATGCGCTAAGAACACCTCCACTGGAAGAACGGTTACTTCCACTTGCACTGCCTCCTTTGCTTTTGGACAGAGAAGGGAAGAAGGAAAATACTGATGTGGGAGGAACAGCCAAAGGCGGCTTGCTGGATGAGCTATGTCTTCTTTCTGAAAAGGAAAACAAAGAAAAAAAGACATCATGTTTTAGGCAAATCTCAAATGTAATTCTGGAAGAATTCCCTGAAATCAATATATTCAGATTAAAACACATATCATTAAGTGAAGATATGTTAAACTCAGCAGCCTTCAGAAATGGCTCATCTAGGCCCCACAGACTTACTTAACATTCTAGGAACGGGTCCTTCTGTTTCTGAAGTATCTCAGCATAAAGAGTTTTATCACATACACCCATCAGGAAATTAGACAACCACCGTAAACATGAGAATATTGCCTTTTGGGTTTTGGGTGCTAAAAATGAACCTCATTGGCTCCAACTTGCATTAAGAGAGAGGAAAATTATTCATTCATCTGCAGAGCTCTGCTAAATGACACTGCAAGCAATTCTTTCTTCCTAACACAGCACCTCTCTGATTTTCAAAATAGCAAAACCTTAAGAAACAAGTTGTACCTTCTTTTTTTTCCCTGTCACTACCCACCAGCATATGACACCAAATAAGAATGTTTCTAGGGTTATCTTATCATTCCCTAAGAATCTGTGCTGAAATTTTCCAGTGAATCATTTCACTTCCCACCCCCCCTTTTTTAATAATCTCACTTGACTACAGATGGCATAGCTCCGGTTCACACCACTAAGATGCCAAAGGCGCAAGACAAAAATACCACAAATAGCTACGCCTGTTTTTTAAACCAGGAAGTAATTCATGGTTAAGTATAGACTACAAAGGTTTAGCTGAAAATAAATCTATCCACTGGAGAATCAGGTTTTCTTAGAGTAAGGTAATCCATACTAATATACATCAAGAGCTGTTGAAGAATGTTACCATCAGAAACAAGTAAATTATTTGGTAACTTTATCCGCTTGAGTACCTTAGTGGCTGCCTTTAATTAATTCATTTAAAATTACACATTTGCTTAACTCTAAGTTTTAAAATGCATGTGATCCAACATTGACTTATCACAATACAGTAGCTATATGAGTATTTAAAACATTAGGCACATGATGATCAATGACCACAAGTAAGACTTCAATGGTTTATTTCCAAAGATGGTCTTATAGCAGTCCTGAGCTTCTTGGTAAAACTGTGGTGACTTATTCCTGGAAGCGCACTACTTCAATGATGGCTTATAAAGTACTTAACAGTGTGTTCCACACCAGGACAAAATTATTATCCTAGCTATCTACAGACAAAATTCAAATTTCCATTCTCCAACTCAACTACACAAAGGCTACAATCAAGTTAGGAAGGTTAAATTGATAGTGATTTATATTATAAGTGCCTTTTGCTTTTTGTTCACCCCAAAATGAAAGCTGTGTATAAGGAAGAAAAAACTAAAATAAATTCAGTTTAACAGTTTTCCAAATTTGGCATCTGAAGATGTTTTTAAATTTAGTTTTTCTCTCTTTTATGATCCCAAACACTCTGAACATACTTTTAAGCATCAGCACTTGTCAGCCAGGATTGTAAACATGTGTTTGCAGTTCTGTCACCTGCCTTAGACGATACAACTTCTGTGGGCCATGTCCCCATTGTCTTTCTCTGTAAGGCATGGGACAGAGGTCTTCAATTAACTTCTGCATGACGGTAAAGCTTTTCTTGTGAAAAGGAGTGATTTTGGAAGGCCCTAGACCAGTGGCTGTCAACCTTGGCTACCCACTGGAATAACATAAGGAGCTTTAAAAACACTGATGCATAGGTCCCTCCCTCAGAGACTGAGTTTGGGGTGTGGACTAGGCATCCAGATTTTTGACAAGTTTCCCTGTCTGATTCCACTGTGCAGCCATGGTTGAGACACTGCAGTAGACCAGGCTAATGCCTCAAGAACCATTAACCACAGCTGAGTAAGTTATCATGTGCATGGCACTGAGAATACTGCCAGCTACAAGGCACTAAAGGGTTTGTCAAATGAAGCTCACCACTACTACTTGTCTTGTATTAGTGTTTTCCAAATTTTCATCAACTGCAAACTATTTTCATCATTCTTACCAAAGCTACATAAAATACTATTTTTTTAAACTCAACATTTTAATTTACATTATTAATTCTATCATCTCCTCCTCCTTACTCTAATACTAGCCAGTCTCTCATGGGGACATCATTGGTATTTTGGACAGGACAATTCTTCATACAGGATTTCAGGATGGTTAGCATTCCTAGTCTCCTACTGCTTCTTCACCAGTAGTGCCTGTCTGCCAAAGACAACCTGAAACCACCCCCTAATCCATTTCCAGATGGGCCCCAGCGTGAAGCAGGGCACCTCTACCCTCAGCTGAGATAGATTTTTTTCCAAAATAGTATCTGTGAAACAGTAAGTTCAATAAGCTTATTATCTAAACTGAACATTAAAATATTCATCCATGTTTATCTACAAAAATCACCTTGTGTACCCCCTGAAACAGTGCACTAAAGGAATAGCATGTCTGTGATATGAAGAAGACAGAGAAAACCCTCAACTAGAACTTTGACTTTTAAGAAGTACACTCTAGGTATCAGAATTCTCAAGCAGCTGTCTCAGAGCAAACGTGTGATGTATTTTCTTTGAAGATCAAATGATTAGATAAAATTCTCAATCGAATTAAATACCCTCAGTTCTGCTATGAAGCTTGTTTTGAGAATGCAAATGCATTCCAAAGCCACCGATATACTAAGAAACAATTTGAACATACTGAAATTTTGCATTCGCTTTTTCATGATTTTTGTCTGTAAGAAATACCAGGTGAACACAGAAAACTATACCTGGCTGAAATGAGCCACGTGGGAAAACACAAAATGCACACCCCCTCAAACTTCCACCATCTACCTCAGTTCACCACCATGGGTGTTATTAACCACACCCAAACACAGCTGATGCTACAATTTTTCATCCAATTTCAGATACCTCCTTCCATCACTTCACAGTCAAGCTGCAACCCTTCCCATGCCTTCCACAAGCAAATGCCAGGTCTTCTCAAGGTAACTGCCATGTTTATTCTAGTATTTATGTATTTTTTGACCATTTAACATTTGTAAGACTGTGCTACCCTTTTCATTAGGTTCATGTTTTTCTGTATGTGTCACTGATGAGGTCTTTGAGTGTTGTGCCATAACCCCGTTTTCCCAATAAGCCTCATGTGGTTTTTGTTGCGTAATTTTGCATTGTGCAGTAATTTTTTAGGAATGCATGTTGTGTTATAGCAGAACTGACTGTAACTTTAAGCTTGTCCTTTCAATTTTCTATTCCCATCATTGTCCACCCTCCCCCTGTTTTCTTTGGTTAAAATCTTCTTTTCTTGCCTATTAACTCTTAATATGGGATTCCACTAGAAAATCAAGGTTCAAAGCTTCTTAAGTTAAAAGTCTGCTGATGTATCGATAATATTTCCAAAAAAGTCTATTTTCTACTTAATAACAATAAAAACTATTTAAAAACTAAGAATGACAATCTACCATGTGAATTTTTCATTCACTAAAACTTGAAACAGATTGTGTGTGTGTAGTGTGTGTAAGTAACTGAGATTCTGGCTGAAAAGTGCCAGCTCAAATTCTTGTCATGCTACTGAATTAAGCTGTTCCTTAACATCATGGACTGGTAACTTACTCTGTGAAAAGGACAGCATCTGGCTTTCCCCCCACAAGAAAGCAAGAAGGAAAAACCAAATTTAATTGTAGTTGAGTTGGACTCCCCTTATCCTTTCACTGTGAGTTCTTATTTTTCATAAGATTTTAAACTGGGCATCTAGCTCTAAAAAAGTGTTTGATCCCAGATCAGAAGAGAAGTGGGCAAATTATAGGTGGGATTAGGGACCCTATATTAAGTGGACAACGTGGTGGCCAGATGCTGAGCACAACTGCAATGTGGTCTGCTGAGGAGTCCAAGTTGAGTTTTCAAAGCGCTCCTCTCTCCAGGATCTGGCACCAGCCCAGAGAAAGCACACTCTGTCCCAGAATGAGGAGGGCATGATGAATGGCTCCAGCAAGGGAGAGACAGGCCGACTGACAGCAAGTACAGACACAAGAAAAGAGCAGAGACAAAGAAAGACACACATGCCTAAGTGTGTATGTGTGTGTTGTGCTGGGGAGAAGAGAGGGAGACAGAGCTTCATGGAGCTCTTTCCCCTTGTGGCTTCAATATGTCACATGGCAAGGACAGGATATTAGTAGTGGTGTAGGAGGGTGGACAGCTCTCTACAGGTCTTCCAAAACTGAATGCAACCAATACTAAGCTTATAATTCTGAATTCATGCTGAGATTTTTTTTTAATTATAAGTATTAACACCCAGGTACACACCAAAAAGGAGTTCAAAGCAAATAATTAGATCTTTTTATATCATAAATATTGCTTTGAAAACAACTAAAAATAATCTATAGTGAGCAAGTGTCAAAATTAGGGCACAAATCTAAAAAGCAGTCAAAACAAATTGTAACTCCAAATGCTAACATTCATACTCGAAAATAATCTAGAAGGATATGTCAAGCTTTCTAAAAAGTGGTTATTCCCGGGATTATACTCTATTTTTTAAAACATTTGTGTATTGTTTTTCTATAATGAATACAGTTTACTCGGTTATCAAATACATACTTCTAAAGAAGAAAAATTTGGTGTTCTGGTTTCAATTTTACACATGCCAAAATAAAGCAAGGCATACTATCATTCCTGAGCATAGTATCAATTTGTCCCATTCTCAACGGGTATCACGCAAGTGGCTAACTACTAAGAAACCCCCACAGAACCTGAATTAAATATCTTCAGTTCTGCTATAAAGCTTGTTTTGAGAATGCAAATGCATTCCAAAGCCACCGATATACTAAGAAACAATTTGAACATATTGAAATTTTGCATTTGCTTTTTCATGATTTTTGTCTGTAAGAAATACTAGGGGAACACAGAAAACTGTAACTGGCTGAAATGAGCCATGTGGGAAGATTCAAAATGCACACCCCTCAAACTTCTACCATCTACCTCAGTTCACTACCACGTGTGTTATTAACCACACCCAAACACATCTGATGCTACAATTTTTCATCCAATTTCAGATAACCTCCTTCCACCCTCTCATGGTAATTCACAAGCTGCAACTCTTCCCATATCCTTTATTCAGGGCTCTTTTCTTATATCTTATGAAGCCTTTTACTAATCTTCTATAATCCAAACAACTGGCTGATGAGAAATCTCACCTTCAAGAACAACAACATCAACAACAGCTGCTACTGTGTATTGTGTAGAAACCACATGCCAGGCACCATGCTACGGGATTTACATGGATTATCTCAATCAATCCTGACCATCTTTCTAACAAAGTAGATACTATTATTAACCTCACTTTCCAGATGAGGAAGCCAAGGCTTTAAAGGACTCAAGTCAGTTGTCCAACATCACATGGTTACTTAAGAGGCAAAGATGGGTGCAATCCCAGGCAGGCTGACTCCAGCACCTGGGTGAAAGCACAAGGCAACTTGCCTGCTCTGAAATGGCATTATTAGCAAGTCATAATACATGATGGAGGGGCAGGGATAAAGGTGAGGGCTGGGGCATAAATCAGTAAGAAGCCCATATTCCCCGAGTGCTCGGCAAAATCAGGTTGTTAGTGTACAAGTCTGCATAGGCTGAACATTTGTCATCGATGACAGTATTTTGGTATATTCAGGGTGGGATCCAGAATATGTTTAAGGGAAATCCAGATTGTTTTCGATTTCATCTTTCCATTTTGGAAGTTGCTAAGCTAAAAATCAGCTATGGGTGTGTCAGCCAGTGTAGCAATTCCCTGCTTGGAGGGTCTTAAAGCATCCAAGATGGTTTTGATAGAGGCAGACAAATGCCTAGAAAGACAGGGGAGGGTCTCCGATGAAACCCCACCTCCAAGTAGAAGACAGTTTAAAGCCTGAAAACCAAGCTACAAGTTAAATCCTAGGACTGGATTAAGAATTTGTCTTCCCATTTGGGATGCTTTCCTCTAATTGGTCCCCACACTTCACCTATTTTTATATATACCTACCCTTTCCAAATAGGTTTTTCTACACTGTCATGCCCACCTTTGAGTTGTGCCTTCCCTTTAAACTTTTTTGCATACTTACAAACCAATCAGCAGGCACTCCCCATTCTGAGTCCATAAAGGGCCCCAGAACCAGCCACATGGGGGAATTATTCCCCTCTCCTTGAATCCTCTCTCTGCTTGAAAGCCGTTTTCATTGCTCAATAAAATTCTTCTCCACTCTTCTCACCCTCCAATGTTCCATGTATCCTCATTCTTCTTGGGTGCAATACAAGAGCTCAGGAACTGCCAAACGCAGGTACAACCTTAACACAGGTAAGCTGCGGCACACCCAGCGTGGCCGAGGGAGACCCAAGCAGGGCATATCACTGGCCGGGCATCCCTGGCTTGCAGAGTGACCAAGAAGAAAAATCCTGCATCAGTTTGAAGAGTGAACTGTGACAGAATGTGCCAACTGGGGCTGTCTTTATAGCTTGGCTAAAAAGAATCAACTTACACAGTTTCCAGGTGAGCATGCTCTACAAAAGACCATTGGCAAACACCTGCTCAATAGGGTAAGGCTGGACCCACAAACCAATACACAATACAATATGCATGCTTCGAGTCACTCTCAGGTTGTTTATGGTCACCTTCCCAGCAGAGGCTCAGGACTGTTGGGCACAGTCTTGATATGTATGGGTTGAGTAATCAGCCTGAACAGAATCCAAATCAGATAAAAACATTTTTTAAAAGATTACCTGAAAAGGGCAAGAACTTTAGAGTCAGGGATATGTGGGTTCATATCCTTGCTTTGCCAGTTACTAGTTGGGTGACCCTGGGCAACCAGCTCACTCCGTCCTCGTTGGCAGCGTCTTCAACTGCCAAGCCTACTTTGCAGGGCTGCTGTGGATTAAACGATAAAGAGTTGCAAAGCCTGCAGCACAGAGCCTACTATGGACCAAGTACTGAGAACTCAACAGCACATAAGACAGAGGCCCCATGTTAGCTTGGCTGATGCCAGCTACAGGCTTATTTATTTAGACAGAAAAGTACTCACAAATAACACCTGACTTCTAAAGGAGGTAGAAATCACTTAAGAACAAACCAAACCCTCTTTACTGTAAGTTATCTTCTCCAGTGTGATAAGGATTTAGTATATATATTTTACATGCCATTTCAGGAAGATATCAACCTTTCTAAGATAGGAGCTCAGGGGAGCAACTTTAAGAATTCATTTAAAAATCAGCAAATTCACATCAAACAAAAAGGACATTCATTCAAGCTAAAGTTATTTTACAAATAAAAGGTTGGCTCATTTTCCTCATAGAATTCAGAAGACACTCAGGAAGAACTGCAAGTAGAATAAAATGAATATCAAGTCTCAAATTCAGTTTACAGATCCAAAGGTGGAAATTTTGGGCAGATTTTCTAAGTAAAACCCACAAATTTTTCTTTAAATGAAACTCACTCACACTTTCAGATAGACTCAGTTAAGGTTAAACAGAGTGTGCACTCTGCATGGATGGGCCTTATGAGAAAAACCAATGCATGCTTCAAGGAATGCATGACTTCATGCCTTCTGACAGCTCCATTCCACAAACATCCCATAACGATGCCCATTTAAAGCAAGGACTTTCAATAATGAAGGTTATACAAGGCTATAAAATGTAAAACACAGGTAAACATGCACACAGTCTTTGGCCAGTCACAGTAAATAATAATGCATGTATCAAAAGCTCAGTTTAAAAACTTTAGGTCATTCATTAAGCTGTCCCTTCACAAAATTATTTATTGTTTATTTTTATGTCCAGGTTGAAAAATAACTGCAGCTTGCTATTATACAGCTCCCAATTAATCCAAACTGTCATACTCCATTTCCAGGCCACCAAACACAACTTGTGAGGTGTCAATTGGCATCATGTGTCTTTCACAAGGATTATAACTCCTTAAGAAAACATCCAAGAGCAGGACCTGAGGCAAACTAGAAATAAAGACTGCATAAAAACAAAAACAAAAACAAAAAAAACTCAGCACTTTTTTCTCACACATCTACTTTGCTCCAGACTAGTGTTTTCCCTAAACTTTTGTTATTCACAACTAAATCATATTTTGGATCCTTTTCCAAATCTGCACAATATCTAGACCATTACTTACTTAATATGTTTTTTAAAATTCAGTGGCTGACTAGGTACTAATTTAGCATTATCCTAAGCAATAATATCGCTGAAAGAATGACTTTGTATTTGATGTAGGAGTTTTTTATATATATATATTTTTTCTCATGAATATTAAAAAATATTTGGCATACCATTGAAAATCACACCACGGACTCCACATGAACATCAAGCATTTAATATTTCCTCACTACTTTCATTGTTGTCAACTTTTCCCTCTAAATTTTCTTATTCTTTTTAAAAGCACTCACATGTGGCCTGACAAGCAAACATGGTCCTACTCCATCCACTCTTTGTAGTCACAGGTCCTTTTTAATCCTAAATCTGCTTTATCTTTGATCCAATTTCTTTATGTTCCCCAGGCACTTGATGAAACTATTCCAGAGAGAGCTGAGTGTAGTCTAATTGCTTAAAAGGAAGCAAGTCAGTGGGACCGTCCCTGGAACATTCAAATCTCAAGTTGGGGAATTCAGAACTGACCTCTGACATGCAGCGCCTCAAAGGACAATTAGCCAAAATTGGGGCTGGGAGGCAACTCCAGAGCATGCTTAGGTGGGTTACAAATGGCACTGGAAAACACTGAGAAAGAAAAAGTCCTTGCCACAAAGCACTCGGCATCATTTCCACTAGAGAGATTTAACTGAAAAGGATGATTTCAACACTGGCTGCCCTAACAAATTAGTCTCCAACTGCTACCTCTGCCAAATGCATCTCTCCTCCCCCTAATGCGGAGGTGCTTTTAAATTAAAACATAAGGGGAAAGTGCAGAAAAGAGAGTCATTTATAGCACTTGGGCCACTTGAAACAACTTTTCACCAAAGGTCCTAATCAAATTATCAAGCTCTTGAAGTCAGTGCTTTATGACAGAAATAAAGGCCCCACTAAAGTATTCGGGTCTCTTGGCATTTCCATGTCTCTGGGCAGAGCGCGCACTGCAGCATACCCATTCACACTGGCTGCATGAAAGAGAACAGATCACAAAGGGCAGATTACAAGGGAGAACGACTCCACTCCAGTGGGGGAAGGGACAGGCGTGAATGGATTGTAAATAATGTTGCTAAGAAAGGAGCAGAAATATGGCAACCTCAAATAATCCTCTTGCCAGGAATTCTTCCCAAGAGGACTGTTCTTTCTGAACTCTGCTTTCAAGTATGTGAGAAATATGAAAAACTTACTGAATATCTGGGGGATACTCCTTCCCTGCCTAACTTGTTGCTTTTTGCAAACATTTGTAAAAGGGTTTTAAAAAAATCCAAATATTTTATTGAAAAATATTGAATGATAGGGAAAAAGAGGAGGTACAGAATGTTACAACAGTTGATCACCTCAGCTATGAGTATAACACCGTTTTTTTTGTCTTTCATAAAACAGCTTAAGTAAAACCGAGTGGTCTGAGTGATCAGTTCAGTTCCTGAAGGACGCCCTTTTTATGCTCCTGCAACCCTGTTCAAGGTGCAGACTTTTGACCCGAGGATTATCATCCTCTCTAACACATGCATACACACAACACTTAGGGAAAGTACCTTTTGGGAAAAGGATGCTGTTGCTTTTGAGTGTAACACAACCATCCAACTGTTTATGCCACCTCTGTGATCTTGCTGTCACTGTTTCTGACTACAGATAGCACACAATGAATGACATGCTGGCTGACACTTCTACTTTGCTAACAGCCGTAAGGACTTCTCTCTGCTATCCTCAGAGAGCACAGTGTTACCCAAATGATGCTGACAGAGTACAGCAATAAATCACCCTGGCCGATTTATTTGACCTCAGTATCTGAGTGATGCACATCATTTTGTAAAATTTCACTCCCCTTTCTCCCTCTTACACCATCATTCACTTGAACTGTTTCTATACCTCAGGTATACATGTGAGAAGAAAAGAGAGAGCCAAAACAAAAATCCACCAGTCTCTAGCTACTTTTGATTCAATCCTCTATGTGTTAGGGAAAAGAACACCTTAGAATTTTAGCAATTTACCTTTATAAGGATAGCCTTCCAATTTGTTATACTATCTGTAGTTCAAGCATCAAACATACTCAGTCTTTACACAAGTATCTCTATAGTCTCAATTTGGTCTAGGTCACCGTTTTCCCAAATGAAACATATGGGCTATTACCAAAATGCTAAAAGACAATTAAAAAAACAAAACAAAACAAAACTATGCCGTTAACCACTCCAATCCAATTTTTACAAAAACACAAAAAGAGAGAATAAAAGGAACCTGGTAAAACTCAAATTAGAGGAGCTGCCTTGTTTTTGTTTAGTTGTTTCTGTTTTGTCTTTTAAAATAGAAAATTCTGTGTAGGAATCCCAACAGGGAGCATCATCTTCCCAGTCCAACAAACAAGAGCAACTCTGCAAGGTACAACGAAATGACAAAACTATCTGCTGAAAAGTGCTACGCTGAGCCAGTCACAATCCTTATTGCTATTTTCCACTAGTTTTATATCCTTTTTATATCACCTTATTCTGGGTGGGGGAGGGCAGAATACCTGAAGACCAGAACATGGAAATAAGAAAAACCTCACATTTTGAACACAGCCTTACAGCTTCCTTCATTATACATTCGTTTAATAAGGAATGAGTGATTAATTACCCAGGAATGCCAATGTTTTCAATGAGTCTGCAACACACATTTATTTTTTCTGAAGAGAGAAACAGTATCTGCTGCACCTGTACGCCCGGGCTGTCAACTAATAAAACATCAGAAGTGACATGCAAAAACGAAAGCAGAAACAGTGAACCTAAAACTGTCTGACAAGAGTTTTCAGAAAAATCAATTATAGAGAATCAACAGCAATTTGATTAAAGGTTTAAGATCTTTTCATATTTAAAGTCCTACAACTGGGGAGCTAAATTTCAACCTCAACTAAAACCATCCGGTCAAGCTCATTATTACACAAGGCATGAAATCTGAATCCCCTGAAAACTAAAGAACTCAATTGACACCTCACTTCCCGCATGACGACAGAAGGTCTGAGACAGGTAAGGTAATATTGAGACTAGCCTCCACACATCCACCCAAGAAGAATCAGCTTAGCTCTGCTGGCTACCTTAATAACACAACTGAAAAAAATCATCTTTTCTGGCAGTCAGTCCATAATTAAATTTTTATACACTCAATTTAAGTTACTGAATGACTTCCCAGGGTTACTGTTTGTATTTTGAAGTTGTTCTTCCTCTTGATGCAGTGTTCTGTTTGAAACTTTGCTGTGGAATTGAAGTATCTGACAAAACAGCTTTCAAACACATTCTACAGGAAACACTGCAAACTGCCTGTCATGAAACCTCACTTACCACAAGTAAGATAAAAAACAAACAGTTAAAGCGTGTTACAACGTTCCTCCATTTTTAGAGAGCGACGTAACCAATACTCTCTCTGTTTTCAGATATGGGAACTGTTTGGTGCAAACCTCAGCATTTTGTTGGAGTTAATAACAAACTCGACTCCTGTCTGCATCTGAACTTTGGCCAGATCACTCAAATGACATTTCAGAATGGCTTCTGTGGACAGCTTGCAGCAGCTAATCCCTGTGGCTGCGATTACCCACGCTGATCCCCTAGCTCTGCAGGCTCCCTCCCTCCACTACTTGAGCAGCGGAACCCTCCTGGCCTGCTGGCAGGGCAAGACAAACGCCAGGAGGAAAGAGGCCTGCATAAACTCTTCCCAAATCTGCTTGGTTCTATGTAAGGTTAGCAAAGACCTACCCCACCGTCCACAGGCTCATCCAGAGCTGGGCCCTGAGCCAAGCCCAGCCTCTGAAAACTGCCTCAGAAAACTTACCCAGTGGAGCTTTCAGCTCCTGCGCAGAAGGGCTGCTTTGGAGAGGCGTCTTGCTACCTTCCATTCACAGAATTTGGTTGTGCTTCATTGCACACCTGCTACCGCAGGCTTGCATCATGATTTGGGTTTGCCCACCAACTCCAAATATGCTCCATGTTTGGGCTTATGTAACATTTGCTACTACTGTAAAAAGCACTTGAATTACAAAGGTCCTGGCAGATCAACAGAAAACAGGGGGTGGAGTCTAATTTCATCTAATATGGTCATACAAGGCGTCCTGGCCGGTGTAAATTAATCTTTCTATTTGAAAGGCAACTTGTCAAAACTGGGGAAGATGGAATTTATAAGTTTAGCCTGCTAAAATGCAAATTACTTATACTTTGTGAATTTTTTTCTGAATACCTTTAAACTGACAAAGCTACTACTAGGTATATTACAAAACTTACGTGATTTATTTAAAAACCTACATTTTAAGTCTCGGTAGACCTAAAGGTCTTAAAGTTAAACATTTCTATAAAATACCTGCAGCATTTTTCCAGATTTTATTTCCCCTATACTATCTATAGTTGCTAAGCTTTTCAAAAACAGTTTATTATTCCTAAGCATACTTTTTCTTCCTAAATCCAGTAACAAAATATCTAAACCCACTTTCTGTGCATATTTGTAAAACATGTATAATTTCATATCCACGTTTGTCCAGTTTGTTGTTCAATCACTGGAGGACTGACTAAAGCTTTCATACTTTTAAATCCAAGAATTTCTCTCACTGAGTGCCCCCTTGAAAACAGTGTCTTCCTGGTCTGTTTCCCTATCATCCCTATCACACTCCCTCTCTCTGGCCAATCAACAAATCTACTGTCAAATGACACAGAAAGGGGTGTAATGGCTCACACCTGTAATCCCAACTACCTGGGAGGGTGAGGCAAGAGTCCAGGAGTTTGAGGCTGCAGTAAGCTATGACTGTGCCACGGCACTCCAGCCCAGGTGACAGAGCTCTAATAAAAACAAACAACAACAACAAAAAATCCCCACAAGTGACATGGAAAAAACTGCCAAGTGATCTGAGTTTTATGATAATAATGACTTAGACATCTGATAGTTCAAAATAAACTCTTTTAAATGTCAAAAGAAGCAGCAAAAGATTCTTCTACAGAATCCTATTACCCCACACAGAATATTTGGCAAAAGTCATGGATTACATATGTGGAAATGATTTAGCCTGAAAGGGGTGGGGAAGAGTTCTGAGAGAAGCATGAAAATGGCTTCTATTAGACCAAATTCTAAATTGACTCTAAAACAAAGAACAGTAGCTGCACTGCCCTATTTTCACAAGGATTCAGGTCCCAACCCATGTCAACAATACTAAGACCCAAGGGGTTTTCTGAAACCCACTTTTTTTTCTCCAAATTCCTTACAGTAACGTTCATACAATCCAAAACTATGGTAGCCCTTAGAAGACACTAGAAGAATGCAAGGGAAGAGCCATCAGCAAGCCTTAGAAGCACAGGATGAGGATACATCTCCCAAATCTTTTCAAAAGTTCATATGCGAAAATAAGAATTTTAAGTTAATTCACTGAAGCTTTTCTTAAGCTAGAAAAAAAAAAATTCCATGGCTGTACAACCTGATTGCCACAAGTCTTAGTATTGTTCACCCTACTTCACCTGCCCTCCCCGCAGGGATAGCCAAGGAATCTCCTTAATGCCATCAATAGCAGAAAAGAACGGGGTAGGAGGATCTTTCTCGAGCTAAACCTCACTTCCCTATCACTGTACTTGTACGACAGAACACCAGAGTCCTTGACGGCCTTCCTAGCACAAATGCTTGCCTTTCTAATATTCCCTTTCGTACACAGTGATTGTACCAGTGGGGAAAAATATCATTATGAGAGTCAGCCAATCCAAGACAGCTCTAAGAATCAAGTCGTTCTGCAACCCTGTAGAAAACCAGGGTGAATTTTAGCAAATGTTCTTAAATGCTACAAACAAACGGCTGTATTTAAGTTCACAAATAAACAAGAGAAAAACGAATTTTAACTTATTTTTAAGACCTACATCAGAAAAGGGATGAATGGTCGTGTAAGCCAGGAAAATATAATTTTGTACACATACACAGCAATTGAGAACAAAGCTCAGATTAAAATTTTAAATACTCACATGTGCCCCTCTTAATGCCCTGAATAAAATGTTTAAGCAAATACTGCTTTGTTCTGCTTGTAAAGCATTATCACAATTTTCTTCAAACCATCTTGATATCCTATCCAAATAAAGCTTATTTTGATATTAAATATCCCAATGATGGCTCAGATGTAAGTGTCTAGGTTTGGGGACATGGTCATATTTCTTTTTCCCTAAGAAAAAAATTAAGACTACAGACTAAAAAAATACTACAGACTAAAATAACATCTTAATAGAATAACATCCGTGCCTCACTGACCGAAAATTGTATGTATCAGCTGTGGTTTGGATGGTGTACACATGTCAATTTTACTCTAGTGCACAAAGGGAGTTCTGAACTGTGCATTAGCCTATTCGCAGCAAACAAGCAAACTTGCAGGAGGCTAGGAGGAACACTCAAGGTTTGGGTTCAGGGGGCAGCCAGCCTGCAGTCTGAGCACTTCTAGTTGTGCAGCCGTGGGCAAGAGACTCAGGAGAGTTAAGGACTGATACTGCCTCCTCCCACAAGCCTGGGGTAAGGAGTAAATTTGAGATAACGCAGGTAATGCAATGCCCAGCACTTGTTAAACGTTCAGCAAATGTTAGGTATTATGATTACAACCAAGGAGAAACTGGATGGATGATAGAAAAGAAGAGTTAAACAGAAACAGAAAAACCAAGGTTTCTCTTATAGAAATTAGCCAAGTCCCCTACAAATCTTGGGATTTCCTAAACTGAATCCTTGAGAAGCCAGCAGAGGTGTCATTCAGTGCTCTGGAGGGCAACAAACAAGCTGTTGGCAGTTATGAAATACTGTGTTCCTGTCATTGGTGAAAGCCAGTTCTCCATTTTACAGGAATACGTCTCCACTAACTCCACTTCACTGTCTCAGCAGGCCGGGCGAGTTATAATTGGCCTTAATTGGCACTTACAGGAGCTTTAACATTCCTTACCTGCTGCCAACGAGCACTTGAAAGGGGAAAAAAGTATTTTCAAACTTGGAAATACCAAGCAATTCATTCGGCTGTGGGCATGGAAGCCTGCTATCCAGAATCAGATTAGCTTCACCCAGAAATGTTGCTATGTTATTATCGAGGGCTCATTAGGTACTGACACTGGATTAGGAGAGGTGGGAGATGAAATTTAAATGGGGATAATTCCCCTTGGGGGCTAAAACCATGCAGCAGCCTTCCTCTAGCTGATCTTTTGGTTGATGGCTCTCCGGGGCTCAGCCACACTTCATGTGTGTAAGGCAGGCAAATAAAATATATCTTCATGGCCTGATTTACACAGGCTTTGAGTTAACCACAGCGTGACCTCAACCCAGTCATTATTTGAAACACACAATGAACACCGTTATAAGGTGACCAGTCATACCAACTGCAAAGAGGATAGCAAGATCAGAAACAAAACTGGCCATAGTTTTTCCTTGGCCTTGCAATTAATCACACTCAAAATTATTATCCTCTAGGAGGCCTCACATTTTGCACAGCGGAATCCTAGCATAAGAGAATGAGATTTCTTCCTTAAATTCCATACAGAATGAATAGAAACTTCCCATAGATGCCAGGGAAACTGCCTATAATTGTTTAAATATTTTTAAAAATAATCACTCGTTTTGAAAGATCTCTTTGTCTCATATTATTTATTACCAGACTCGTGCTTGTTTGAGAAATTTATTTCAAATTAAAATTAATCATACGTGTGTGTGTGTATGTGTCTAAGGAACATTGTAAGAGGCTTTAGAAAATTAAATGGAAGCTTAGAAAAATAAATACACCTACTCCTTTGGAGATACTCTCATAGCAGCTGGTAGAGATATAAAGTATTATAGCCTTTTTGGAAAGCAATCCAGCAGCAGCTATTAATACTGCAAATTAACTATCTTTTGTGACCCAGGAATCCCTTCCTGAGACTCTATCCCACAGAAACTAAACCACCAGTAATTAAGTATGTATGTACCAGAGTGGTTACTGCTGTTTGCTTCACACAGACAAAAAGCAAGAAACAAAATGAATGTCCATAGAGGGCCTGGCAGAGGAAGCTACAGCACAGCCACACTTTAGAGCAGTATGCAACCATTAAAAAGAGGGGATTAGTGTTATCCAGGGCTGTGAATGGATTTACATGAGGTATTGTTGAGTAGAAAAGGAGCAGAAGTGTGCATAATAGGATCCATTTTTTTGTAAAACTATCACCAAAAGCCCCTACTAATAAAATACGTGATTCCATGTGCCTGGATAGAGTTAGAAGCATGAGAAAAAATATACAAGGATGCATACTAAGTTACATACTAAGAATGCAGCATGTATGATTTATAGCATAGTATGGACTGCTACAGTTAGAGAAGGCAGGTAAGTTGAAAGAGCCAATGAAATAAGAAAAAGGCTGCATTGAAAATAGTTGAGATGGTTACATTTGTGTATTTATATAAAAATACATTATAGGTGTATATATTTCATATATTCATATGCCGATCAAAAAATCTATAAAGAAACAGGTCTAAAAAATTTGTGTTATAAAAATGCACTGTGAAGGTAGCTAAGAAAAATTAAAGAAATACAAAATTCTGGCCGAGTGTGGTGGTCACACCTGTAATCCCAGCACTTCAGGAGGCAGAGGCAGGTGGATTGCTTCAGCCCAGGAGTTTGAGACCAGCCTGGGCAACATGGTGAAACCCTGCCTCTACAAAAAATACAAAAATTAGCTAGGTGTGGTGGCACGTGCCTGTAGTCCCAGGTACTGGAAGGGCTGAGGTGGAAGGATTGCTTGAGCCCGGGAGGTGGGGGTTACAGTGAGCCAAGATCACGCCACTGCACTCTAGCCTGGGCAACAGAGTGAGAATCTGTCTTGAAGAAGAAAACAAAAAAAAGAAATACAAAATTCTGCTATTACATCAAACAAGTGTATCTTGATTACTGTCACTCTCTTAATTTGTTTGGCTAAGCAGACTGAGACTCAAGTAGCACAACAGACCACAGTTGAATCACCCAGAAAAAGGCCTATTAGCCACTTTGGCAAAATAACATCTTAACTCTCTAAAGCTCACTACAAATCTTCAGTATTAGAAGTTGTAGGCCAGGCACGGTGGTTCACACCTATAATCCCAGCACCTTGGGAGGCTGAGGCAGGCAGATGACTTGAGGTCAGGAGTTCAAGACCAGCCTGGCCAACATGGCGAAATTCTGTCTCTACTAAAAATGCAAAAATTAGCTGGGTGTGGTGGCGCATGCCTGTAGTCCCAGTTACTCGGGAGGCTGAGGCACGAGAATCACTTAAAACCTGGGAGGTGGAAGCTGCAGTGAGCTGAGATTGCACCACTGTACTCCATCCTGAGCGAGAGAGTGGGACTCTCTCAAAAAAACAAAACAGAAGTTCTAACAACCTTTTTTAAAAATATATCAAGCATACGAGGCAACGAAACAAATTTCATTCCAAAGTTTATTTGTGACCTGAAGAGAATACAAACCAAGAACTCTATATTGTGTGATCAGGGACTATTTGTATTTTACTTTAAATGGAAATAATTATCTTTTCTTCTTCTTTTTTAACATTCAAATGCACAAGATGAAAAGGTATAAAATTACTTTGAAGTAAACCTCAAGAGTGGGATTTCTACACACAAAATGTGGGATGAGGGAAATAGCTAAATTTAGCTATTGGGCCCCTCCCAAACCAGTTTGTTTTATGGTCTTGGACTAGTACATACATCAGAGGAATTATTCCAGTCAGGTAGTAGGTACCACAGCATTAAGAAGGGACAAAAACTCCCTCTTCTGGTCATATGTAAGATCACAGCTTAGTAAGGTTGAAATCGCAGGTGTGTTTATCTTAGTCAACGTACAAATTAGTCTTGTGAAATGACTGTCAGGAAAAGTACTTTTTAGAAAATATAAATAAAATATGGATTTATATCCTGAAATATCTCCATTAAAGTTGAAGCATGGCGATCCTATAATAGCTAATGATTTCTACATGTAGCAGGCCAGTCAAGAGTGACACTGGTGATTATCAACAATTCATATATATATTAAATAATAATTTCTTGCTTAATTTTTATTAAGCCTTTTTTTAAAAAAAATTTCCAACTGTTTTTTTCTCTATTAAGGTATAAATGACAAATAAAAGTTCTATATATTTACAGTACAGTGTAATGTTTTGATACATATATACATTATAAACAATTCATATATATATAAAGATAGATAGATATTGCCAGAAACTCACATTTTCACTGCCTTATTATTCTGGCAACCCAAATCAGAACTGCTGAAGTAGTTCATCAAATCACAGTAGTACAAACCTGGAGGGCACTGTGAGCAGGTTCCATGTGGAGAATCAATATGCTAAAATACTGACAGACATTCCCAAAGAAGGACGGTCCTTAGAGCACTGTATACAGTAATGCAACACTGAATATCTAAGTGTCCATCAACAGGAGTCGGGTTAAGTGAAAATACATTAATAAAGTGGAATAACAGGCAGTCCTTAAAAAGACTATAGCAGAACAGTATGTACTAACATGAAAAAATATTTTAGATAGGTTATTAAGTTAAAAATGTAAATTCACACTGAATCTACTTTTTTTTATGTGAGGGGAAAAAATACACTGGTAAATATTACTTTGTCCAGGTTCTAGGAACCCTCCAAGAGTACATGTCAAACTGTACCCCTGAAAAGTAAGATGAAGGAGCTATGTTCATTCTGATTGCATACTTATCCTCTGGCTGTTTAATTTCTTTTACAATGTATTTTATTTTAATAATTAAAAACAAATGGAAAGGTAGTGGTTTTTGTTTGTCAATAAATTTTCACAATTACCCAATGAATACATGAGAAGTCCCAGGGAAGTGCACACAGTATCTTTTGTTTCCTGGCTTATATGACTAGATTACAGAAACATTAAAAAACTGAAAAGAAAAAATGACCCCCCCCCCAACTTGGCATCACTGCAATAATTATTTTCTTCTATAATCTTTAGAAAATGCCTAAAGACTTAATATAATACATCAACACTTTTTATTCAGGTCAGTGCACCTCATTAAAGATAAATGCCCATATACAAACTGAAAGAACAACCTCCTGATCCATAAGCTCAAGTAAATTCATCCAGCTGCTTGAGCCAAAAACCCTATGAGTCATTCCTCCTCCCTTCCTTTCCCAGTCCATCAGCAAGCCCTGCTGGCTTTATACTTCCGATGCAGATTTTAATTCTGTTCACACTTCTCTGCCCCTGCTGCTACAATCCTAATCTAACCTTTCTCTCCTGATCCAGCTCTCACCTTAACTAGTACAAAACAGCTCACTAACTGGTCTCCCTGGTTCCACATTTGCCCCCTGTGTTCCATACAGCAACCATGTGATCATAACACTTCCTGGCCAAAATTCTCCAGTGACTTCCCATTGCCTGTGCCGTCCAATCCTGATTCTTCTCATGGCTTGCAGGGCCCAGTGTCATCTGGTCCTGGACCCACTTTCTCCAGTTTCAACTTGGACCCCTTTCCTCCTTGCACACTGTCCTTCGGCCTCCTCACTGGCCTTTCTGCCAAGACCACTTCCATCTAAGGACCTCTGCACTTGCTATTTCCTCTATGTGAAGCACTTGTCCTCTACATCTTCAAATGGGCTGGCTCTCTTTCATCACTGAGTTTAAACATCAACTCCAGAGACAGGCTTTCTTTAACTAGCCTTACCTAAAGTGGTCTGCTCCAGTCATTTTCTCTCACATTATTCCTAGCATTTATCACTACCTGAAACAATCTGATTTCACACAATTTCATTTTTCTCTCTCCTCAATACAATATATTGTATTAAGTCAGAATATAAGGTGCATGAAATCATAGACACTGTTTTTCTACCTCAGTGGAGGGCAATGCCTAGCATATATTAGGCATCCAGTAAATTTTGTTAAATGCATGAATAATACCATTGCTAGTTTAATTCCCTTCTAAAGCAGCCCCAAAGGCAGAGACATTCATAAAAGCACAGATATCAGTAAGAGGAAAAATAAGTACATTTTATAACTAGAAATTAAAATGTTGCTCCTACAAATGACATAACTTTATTTTAAAGATATCTGCTTATAATACAACTAAGGAAAAAAGATAAATTTATATTAGCTGAGAGAATAAACCTTTATCTAATGCTACTTATCTGAAAAATTTAATTAGCATTCTTTCACTTGTAGCAGAGAAAAAAATGAATACACTGTATGTCACGCTATCACTCTCTAATATTAATAACAATAAATAACAAGTGAAAGAAAAAACATTTTCTTTCTTTATCCAAAAATGGTTACTTAATGACAAGAAGTTTAGGGCAAAAGGCCAACCTGGAATTTCCTTCCAGAGTTAAACTAATGTCCACCTTGACATCATTCATGTTTTCATGTGCCTGTTTTGGTTAGCTCCCATCCCTGGCTCATCCCCCAACTGCTGGAGAAAGACCTGGTACAAGTCTTCCAAGCAAAAGAGTGAGGTAATTTTTTTTTGCTCTGCAACAAGTTTCAGTCTTTATACTGACTGCAGAAATAAACATGTCGGCCAATTCTGTAAAGAACCTACAAAATGTTACGAGTCTCATACAAAAAGAGGAAGAGTTTGGCTTTAGATAGCGACTATGATTTAGAATTAAATAAAGTAGAACAGGCAGAAGAGAAATCCAACGACTATGCTAAACCAATTATCTACCTACCATCATTATATCTTTGAATTACTAAATGTTCTGAGGTAACAGGTTTACAATACTGATCCAGCTTCTCGAAGCAAACTTAAAATTCTACTTCAGCTAGAACATCTGTCACTAATGATAGTTTTGTTACACATGCAATTCATATTGTCTCCGAATTTTTTTAACTCTATACATCCTTATCATGCAAAATAAATGTTAGTAGGTAGAAAAGATGGTCTGGTTGGTATATTTTATCTGTGTGAATGAAATTTAATTTACGAGTTTGATCTGTAAACTAAGCATAAAATCCATTCAGTGGATTGTTAAGAACAGGAAATAAGATAATACATGCAAAAATTCTCTATAAATCACCAGGTACTATTAAAAGTTATCATTAGTCAGTGGACTTAAATTTAGCATACTTAAGAGAAAAAACATCTTCTTTCTTTATCAAAAACACTTATGAGCTAAATAAAATGACATGTTAAAAACTATCTGAACCTGTTACTTTCCAGGTCTAAGTTAACCAGAGAGCAAAAGGGGAGGGAAGTGTTCTGTGTTAAATGGTAAAACCTCTGCTTTGTGATGTAAGATAATTATACAACGGCAATTGCTGGTCAGAACTATGAGAAATGTTGTCAACAATGAGAACCAGCATTTTTGCGAGAACCAGTCCATCAGATCTCAGAGTAAAAATTCATTTTTCTCTTATAGTACTAACATTCTTTGAAACCAATTACTTAGCTCAAAAAAGTATGAGTAATTTCTCATATGAATATATGAGTAATTTGCTCATCCTGATGAAAATGACATTTCAGAAAATATAATTTATGATAGCATCTAAAAGAATCCAAACCACCTCAACGCATATCAAGGAACATTAAGTCCAAGCAATGTGTGTGGCTGTTAATTTTACAGGATTTGTAATATGTGCAAGGAGAGAAAGCTGTTAAGATCACAGGAGTGTTTCTACTAAAACTACGTTCATAAAGTCAAGAAAAAGCCAAATTTTGACACTTCTGTTTGTGAACAGTCTGAGAGAAAGGCAGATGTTTTACACTGAAGCCTCACCAACGGACTCACATACCATTCACAGTGATCAGTAGTGGCTCAATATATAACAATATCGATAGACGACAAACGGTATTTGTCTTACGTAGTCTTTCTACAGATCAACATGAGATTCTAAAATTCTGTTTTCAAGGTCTGTTATTTCCTAGGGCTAAGGCTGGCCTCAGTAGATAGCTCTTTAAACATCTGATTTAACAAAATTCAAGAACTTGAGCTGGTATTTCCCAACAATATGGAGTAGGTATCACTCTCTAATATTAATAACATCAAATACCAAGTGAAAACTTACTCCCTTTCCAATCTCTTTCCATTTTCCTGATAATATCACACTACTGTGTGGACAACACTTGCCTAAAATGTGCTAGCCTCCATTTTAACAGAGAGCAAGCCTCAGGCTCAGAGCCAGCACTGGCAAAAGCATCAACATAAAATTAAATAATCTTCTTTTCACAGCATTCATTTTCACATCTACTACTTCTTATAGCAGACAACACTAGTTTCCCCCTTTATTGTTCTACTAAGATTTTCCTTGTAAATTGCTTTATTTAAATAAAAGTGGTCTGATTTAAAGAAAAATACTAAGTGGAATTAAGTCAGCAGATGATAAAGCCAGCACTTGATTAAGGTTGGGAAAAAGTGGCTGCTCCAACCTGCTTAGAGACTCAAGCTGAGCCCAAAGGTGAACAAGTGGATCAGCCTAACTAATCTGAAGCAAATACTTAAACAGCCAACATCTGAGTAGGGTTTCAATTAATCACAGAGATTATAAATGTGGTACTTGTCCAAGCTGAATAAACATCATTCATCTATTTCTCCTAGGTAATATCACCCCTGTGTCTGCATAAAAGAGAAACATTAAGGTATTCTTCATAAGCAAACTCAGTGAAGCTGCAGAGCACAAAATAGGAATTCCTGGGAAGCTCTCAGTATACAGCCTCAAAAGCACCCCACAAGTCATCTGCTAACCCTGTGCTAATCCCACCATTCAGATCCAGAGTAAATGCATGTAAGTAGTACTACGCAGTTTATGCTATTCAGTAGCCAGTATAGGACCAACACACTTATCACTAAACTAACCGAAGAACTTAAGATTCCCACCTCAAAAGAATGGGGCTTCTGACCTTAGGAACGTCACCATCTCAACGCTGCCTCCTACTCAAAGTTTTTTGGCAATTAATGTGACATTTGCAGCACATAATACACATATTTTAAAAAGTAGGGGCCTCCCTTCCTGCCATTCTGGTTGGCTCAACGAATCTCTGAGCACCAATCTCTGTCAGTCACTGTATGTCTGCCACTGTATGTACCAAGCAGCAGCTCCACCAGAGTGGACTGTATCTGCATCTGTGAAAGCAATGCATCCCAGCCAGCCAGTGTGTCAGAATCAGCCCAGGGAGCTGTTTAGAATGCAGATTCCTGGGTTCTATCCCTGGAAATTCCCATTCAGAGCATCTGGAGTAGGCCTTGGGAAGCTGCTCACTTAGAAAGCTCCTCTTTGATTCAGATGCACAGCAGGTTTGGGATCCACTGATTCGAATTATATTTTTAAATCTGAAATTAGCAGTAAGAAACATCTTACTCTTTTTTTTTTTTTTTTTTTTTTGAGATGGAGTCTCGCTCTGTCACCCAGGCTCCAGTGCAGTGGCGCTATTTTGGCTCACTGCAAGCTCCACCTCCAGGGTTCACGCCATTCTCCTGCCTCAGCCTCCCAAGTGGGAGCGCACGCCACCACGCCCGGCTTATTTTTTGTATTTTCAGTAGAGACGGGGTTTCACACCTTACTCTTAAAAATACTAAGTAACTGAAGAGAAATATGAGGCACACTGGAGTATTTTAAAACATTAAAACAACATCAAGAAATAATGGTATTACTATGTAGTTTCCAAGAAAGCAGACTATGCTGTGAGAGCAATCAGACTGAAAACCTGGAAATGCCAAAATGGCAGCACAGTCATTCACCATCATTGCTCAAATGGAAATCCTGGTTAACTGTTAACTCCTAAAACTGCAGCTTGGCTAGCAAAAAAGTACAGGGCTTCTTAACTACTCTGAATAATAAGCTGCTCGTCAATTCAGAACAATTTTACCACCAACACTGACTGATTTTACAAGACTTGCTGCCACTGTAGCATGTTTTCTTTTCCTGGTAGCAGTGGTTTTAATGGAACTGCCTGCTGGAGTTTGTAGGAACTATTCATTTGTTCATAAAAGTCACAGATGGATATCAGCAATACATGAATTCACAGAAGACTGCTGACACATTTTCCCCAATATCACTGAAAGAAAGTACCATCCCTCTTTTGGCAGGTAAATAGACTACAACAGTCACTCTGAAAGATTCTGAATTTGAAAACTGTTTTTTGTTAATTGTGGAAAACAATAATGCAACAACTGGCTTTCTAAAGATTTCAACAAAAAAGAAAATGTTCCAAAAATAATCTTTCCGATCACAACCCCTGTCCCCAAAAGATAGAAGACACTGTGGCAGCATTGGGAAAGGTTGTTGGTCCTGGGAACCCTGCCCACCTCTCCTTCCCTCCAAGTAAGTGGGGTGTCACTCCAGGGCCACCACATGGTGCCTCCCTCTACTTCATGCAGTTACTCTCCCAAATCCCCATCCACCTCTAAACCTCTTGTCAATTCCACCAGCAGCCATCTCCTCCACTGCTGATTCAAAGAGGGCATTCCTTACACATTTCTCAGCAGAATCCCTCTCTCAGAGCACTTGGCCATCATCTTTCTGCCAGGAACTCTCCTCTCTCATATCTTTAATATTTCCCTTGTCACTAGAGGGACCTCAGCCCTCCTACCTAGTGGCTTTGTCAGTCACATCTCCTGCCAAGCCACAGGAGACCTTGGAGTAAATGAATCTTGAATTCACCCTTTCCCATTTACATGTTTGAAGTTATCACCAACCCTTTGTCATTCAACAAGTATCTTATTAGGAGACACCGTGCTAGGGACTGAAAGGCAGGAAAGGAGAAAGACAGAAAAATGTGATTTTAAGATATTTTCCTGGCCGGGCTTGGTGGCTCATGCCTATATTCCCTGTACTTTGGGAAGGCAAGGCGGGCAAATGACTTGAGGTCAGGAGTTCCAGACCAGCCTGGCCAACATGGTGAAACCCCATTTCTAATAAAAAGACAAAAATTAGCCGGGCATAGTAGCATGCACCTGTAATCCCAGCTACTCAGGAGGCTGAGGCAGGAAAACTGCTTGAACCCAGGAGGCAGAGGTTGCAGCAAGCCGAGATCACTCTACTGCACTCCAGCTTGGGTGACAGAGCGAGACTCCGTCTCAAAAAAAAAAAAAAAAAAAAAAAAAAAAAAAGACAATTTTTCCTACCCATACACTGATATTCTAAGAGGGAAATGAGAAGATTAAAAAAAATAAATAAATATGCTGTAACCAGTGAGTAAATGCTCCTAGAATAGGTCTTCTTTCTGCCTAAGGAATCCACTCTACCCATCAATTCTCTGGGGCACCACTAAGTCACATCACTCTGGTTCTAAAAAATCTGCAACAGGTCCTCACCGACACGTCCAGAGCAGGGAACTCCAACTGGCACTGAGGCCTTGTGAGCTAGTCCCAGCCTGCCTTTGCACTCCACTCATCCACAGGTGGGTACATCAGTTCTGGTCAATGGTGACTCGTGCAGCACATCCCAGAGAGCCTGGAATTTCCTGCTCCTGTGCTTGCTCACGTCAACCTTGTTGCCAACCTGGGGCCACCAAATATGGTTGTTCAGTGCACAAATTGTGCAGCCATATGTGGCAGCTCTGTCTATCCCCAGTAAAACACCTCCCATCTTTAGTGCATTACAAGTGATTTTTCCAAAATATTGTCTGTATTGTCCACAAGGCAGAAGCAGGGAAATGACATCTTATCCACCTCTGTACCCACTCTAGTGCCTACCCTAGGACTTTTAGAAGGAGGAACTCAAAGAATCTTTTTATGATTAAATAAAAGATTTATTCCTTGAAAAAAATGGTGGAATGTTGCTTATGATGGTGTGACTCTTAACCCAACAGCAGTCTCAACAGCAAGATCTGTAAATTCTAACTTTAAAATGTTTCTTGGCTGAGCGCAGTGGCTCACGCCTGTAATCCTAGCACTTTGGGAGGCAGAAGTGGGTGGATCACTTGAGGTCAGGAGTTCGAGACCAGCCTGGCCAACATGGTGAAACCCTGTCTCTACTAAAAATACAAAAATTAGCTGGGCGTGGTGGCGGGTGCCTGTAGTCTCAGCTACTCGGGAGACTGAGGCAAGGGAACTGCTTGAATCTGGGAGGCAGAGGTTGCAGTGAGCCGAGATCGTACCACTGCACTCCAACGTGGGTGACAGAGTGAGAAGCCATCTCAAAAAAAAAAAAAGTATCTCAAAGCTATGCAGTCTTCCTAGCTCTACTGCCAGATCTTACTCTCAGTCCAGTGTCATCTCTTGCCTCTGAACTATTCCCCCTACTTCTGCCCTTCTCCCAGAATTTATTCTCAGCAAATCAACCACTGAAATAGGACTGTGTTACTCTCTTACATAAATCCTCCAATGCTCTCAAGCTGCTTCTTAGCCTGGCCTATGAATGTCAGGTTCCTGCTTATAATGCTGGATTCCTCCAGTTTCTACCTCCCTTCTCTAAATACTAAATACCCTTCAGCCACACGGGCCTTCTTCAGGTCTGTGTGCTGGCTGTTCCCTCTGCATCAAACGCTCTTATTTTAGATTGCTGCTCGAGTTGCTCCTTCTCATCACTTAGGACTCAGCTCCAGTGTCACCTCCTAAGATGCTTTCTTTAAACACTCTATCTATAGAAGAACCCCAATGTTACTCTATTGCAAGCTTGCATTTGTATTAGTAAGAACAATGAGGAAAAAACTTATAGTTATTTTTAAAGTGTATCTAGTTAGTTTTGCCTGCCTCTCCAATTAGACTGTAAACTCTGTGGCGGTAAGAATCATACTACATACTCAATGCCTGAAACAAGGTAGGTATTCCAATACTTATGATTTGCTATTGAGCCAAACTGGGCAGAAAACCAAGTTTTAGAATCAGAATCTTATCTTAAACACTTTAAAGGCATTATGACAATGCCAACTAACTGTATTTGGACTCTTCAACAATTAACACCCAATATTTACAACTACTGAACAGAGAAGTTTCAAAATCACATTTCCTTTAAAAAAAAAAAAAAAAAAAAAGCCCATGCATCCATATTGTGAATGTATATAATTTTAAAATTCACTGAATTCACAACCAGGGTCTCCAGAAGGAAACAAACTTGTAATTATACTGATGCAACATTTTAAGAGCAATTTTATAAACTATACTTTCTCTAATTTCAGTAAAAGCCAAAAAATTCCTATCACTTTTAATAAAAATTTAAAAATACCCAACATCTGACAATTATTAACCCACTGAGTGAATTAAAAAGCCTACTTCCTGGTGGGGGAGGGACATTATGCCCTATGCATGCCATCACTGTTTCTTAGTTTAATCTTGCTTTACCTTTTACTTTCTATTAACAATTTTTTAAATGGTTAAGCACTTACCATAATGTGATTGAAATGCCTGCGGTTTGACAACCTGATTACAGTCGTTACACACCACCAAGTAGAAATCATCATGGGCTGGACAGAAACCAAATATTGGCATGTCTGCAACACAGAAACAGAGCATCACTCACTCATCTGGTTCTGATTGATATAAAACCATTTTGGGAAACAATACTTTCTAAAGGAGTTGCCTTATTGTAAAGTGTGCCAGGACAAATGAACTGATGTGGTACACCACCACTATTAAACAGAGAGAAATCAAATCAGGCTTACAGACACCTTTAAAAAGGGTTAAGGTGCACCAAAAATAATTATGATGAGGTGAAATAGACAATCTTTTAAAATGCAAACAATGAATACATTTGCACAATAAAGCAACATTAGATGAACTCTACCAAGAGTTAAGGGAAAGAATCTGCAACCATGTAAACTGCTTAGTTCACAAAGCTGTACCATCTAATGCTTTCATTTGTTTAACTGTGCATTCTATTCCAGCTCTCTGGTTCCTGAGTTCTATGGAACAATTAAGAAAGGGAGCAGAGACAGAGGAGTAAAATTGCTGGTTTGCCAGCATGTCATATAAAGAAAATTATTTTAATATATTTTTTCCAAGTCATAGCAACCTCTAGTCCTTTTGCTTACATACTAATGCCACCAGAAAAGCAGAATGAACTTTAGTACAAACAGCATTTCAATCAGTTTGGTTACCAAAATAGGGTAGGATACGAGCTGTTTGTTTGTTTTAACAGTAAGACAGCAACTTAATTAAATACAAAAGTAAAACTAAACTATCTGCATATACATGAAAACTGAAAGTAACTTGATATCTGGTAAATATGGTTAACTAAAACATCTCAACCATTCAATTAATTATGAACAACAATTTGGGGAACAGAGCTAAAAGTTCAGATCCAGAATCTAACTTTTTAAGTATTTCAAAATCAGTGGATTTTAAACAGCATTTTACACTATACTATTTAGAATATCTGCAATGAATGGATAATTAGCACACTTCAATTTAAGCAAATGTTTTAGTAGATCAAATACCAAGTTTAAAGGACAAGGGGGAAGATCCAAAAAGCTGATTAGCATCTACTTTCTTTCCTATGAAGATTTAATTTCACACTTTGTCCAGCCGGGGAGATCCTGGTGGTTTTAAAGGGAGAAGAAAATTCCTTAAGGAGATGTCAAGTGATGATAATCTCTAAAATATCAAATTACTGATCTAGTATCTACACATGGCTATGGCTTGAATTTTCTTAAACAGTTTCTATTACACTGAATTGCACAGATGGCTAGCTATAATCTGAAATATACTAGAGTCCAGCATGATCTGGGGATGTACTTGCAGCACCAAGTAGTTTCTACATGCTATTATTTCATTTTATCCTCACAACTACCTAGGTAGACACCATTATATCCCCCCTCTAAAGAAGAGAAAACTGACTCACAGAGAGAGGTAAAGTACTTTGTCTAAGGTCAACAGCTGGAATTCAATTCTGACTTATAATGTGGCTTGTATTTCTTACCTCTTGAAGACCAGAGGAATAATGATATCTAGAGATTCCTTCCAGATTCCAATGTCAATAAATTGGAATGTCAGGGCTGACCATCTTTGACGGTATAAACTGATTAGATAAGAAGCTTCCAGTAGACTACAGACTTCTGTGACTATGCTTATTTAATAAAAAATAAGAGCCAAACAATATGCTATTTTCCTTGAAAGCCTGCCCACATTGAGTTAAATATAGTACATGTGGGAGAAGGGGAAAGGTTATATCTATGCAATGATATACATGTAATAAGTCGTTTTCCAAGACTACAGTTTCTTGACATGACATTTCATTCTGAAAAATAAAATTTAAAGTCGTTTACCGTAAGTTCCATATGCTTCTGTGCTAAATGCCTCTGATATGTCTAAATTACAGAACTGGTATAACATTCATAATTTACAACTGAAAAGTGTGAGATAGATATCAAATGAACAATTTCATTAATGAAATCAACTCAGTTACATTATTAGATAGCAGTTAAAACAGTATTAAATAAACAGTCTTAGTTTAGTTTTAGGTCTCTGCAATGTGCTGCTGGTGGTCTCTGTGATTTCCCTCAGTTCTGAATGTAAAGCAATGTTGCTTAAAATAGATCACTTTGCCAGATACCAGATTCTTCTGTGGACTAACCCTCTACCCCTTTAAAAATAAAGCAATTAAGAGAAATAAAAACCTAAACTGATCCTTTCAAATAATAAGGATTCAACTTGTCACATGATGTTTATCATGTACAAAATTATTCTTCTTTGCCCTGGTTCCTTTGATCCTTTTCTGAGACTTACGACTAGTAAAACTAAAAAGGTAGGGGTTATCCTGTAAGGAACCAAGAATCTATACTTCTGTAAAAATTTCTATTTCCTCAATAACTTAACATCAATTGCAACTGATGATGACTATAATGATAACCAGCTGACATTTACTGAGAGACTACTATGTGCCAGGCCCTATGCCAAGCAGTTCTTACGTGGTTTTTCCCATTTATTTCTAACAATAACCCCACAAAATAATCCCCATTTTACTTATGGAGAAACAAACTTATTTAATATCACTCAGCAAGAAAGCAGCATAACCAGGACTCTGGTTTGTGTGACCGGAAAACTTGGCTCTTAATTTCTCATGAGCACACTGAATCTCTCTAAAAAGCATGCACATGCACACCCCCTCTGTGGAAAGAAACATGGTATACTTAAACCTAGTTCATTCTACCCTATGAAACTGAGCTCCCTGGGCCAGGCGCGGTGGCTCATGCCTGTAATTCCAGCACTTTGGGAGGCCAAAGAAGGCGGATTACCCGAGGTCAGGAGTTCGAGACCAGCCTGGCCAACATAGTAACCCCTGTCTCTACTAAAAATACAAAAATTAGCTGGGTGTGGTGGCAGGCGCCTGTAACCACAGCTACTCAGGAGGCTGAGGAAGGAGAATCACTTGAACCTGGGAGGTGGAGGTTGCCATGAGCCAAGATCGCACCACTGCACTCCAGCCTGGGTGAAAGAGTGAGACTCTGTCTCGCAAAAAGAAAAAGAAAAAGAAAAAGAAATTGAGTTCCTTTTATGAAAACGTAAAGCAACTTTAATTTTAGCTTTCTAAATTCTTTACTTTCAGATATCCATATTTGGAAGTAAACTAGAGGATACAAAATAATTTAAATAAAATGTCTTCTTCAGAAAAAAAAAAAAAAAAAAAGGAATTCTATATTCTTTTTCTGCACTGGGACATTCCAGGGGCCTTAGCAACAGGAACAGTGTGGAATGTTGTGGCAACAGAAAGAAATGAAATAATGTGTGTGTGAGAGACAGTATGTATGTTCCTAAATATTTTAAAGCATAAATTCACAATCAACCCATCTGCAAATTAAAATAGGGGTCTTGCTCAAATGCTGTGAAAAGCTTGATTTACAACAGAAAATAAAAATATCAAATTAATAAAAATGAGTTCATTATTCAATTAAAAAGTTTACAAAATATACTTGTAATATACAACTTAGGCCATTAATTATGTACTTGAACATAAAGTTTAAAAATTGTACTTGAATTAATGGATTCTAAACTAATTTGAAAGAATGGATTTTACTGTTGTGTAAGCCCTAAATCTTTCTCAGGATTTAGGTCACCCCTATGTTCCAATTAGTGAATGGGCCAGCACCCACATCTAGGCCATCATGTACTTTGGAGACCCCAGGCCAGCATACTAGGGAGGATTAGGTTTAAGCACAAGGACACTTGAGCACATGTATATGGAAACTTCAGTCACATGCAGAATGAAGTCCCTCTGTTAGAAACCATACCCCAAACTGTGGTGAATGTATTTACTTTGGTGTTGCTATCTCCATTTTGAGGACTTTGTTCAGTAACAAGAAAACCTGAATAGCACTGCAAAGCATTTAACCTGCCCAGTACCCTGCGTGTCTCCCTTTTCCCATGCATCCCAAACTTCTACATGCCACTCACACGTTTCTATCTCCAGCCCTGACTGCTCCCAAGCTCTGTCTAGTTTCATGTACCAGGCTGCCTACTAGACATTACCATCTAGATGTCTTATATACATTTCAAACAGAACAAGCATGTCCAAAACTTCACTTTTGACCCTTCTCTGCTCCTCACCCAACAACCTTCCCCATCTTGGGTAAATGATACTATTCATCCCCCAACAGCTCAAACTAAAAGCCCAGGTGTCATCTCCAACTCTCTTGTCCCTCATCACATTCAGGCCACTAGCAGACCCAGTTAAGTTCTATCCTAAAACCTTCATCCACTTCTCTCCACTGCCATGGCCACCACTATTGGGCCTGCCACCAGCACCCTTTCAATGAACTCTGGAAGAAGTGCCCTAAGTAATCTACAAACCTTTCCACAAGGCTGCCAGAGTGATTCTTTAAAATTCCCCACCAGATCACATCACTCCCCTGTTTAAAATTCTCCAGTGGCTTTCTACTCCTCTTGGAACAGAACTCCAGCCCTTATCCTGGATCCCAAAGTCCGGCCAGATATACGTGCACTTCCCTCTCATCCTCTGTTCCCTCGTTCCCCACTTCTCTCTCTTTGGTTCACTCTGCTCCAGGCACACTGACCTCCCTTCTCTCCTCAAACCCAGAAATCTTTTCCCCAGCCAGACTCTATGCTTGCACTTCACAAGATGCCTGGTGTATTCTCACACATCAGGTCTCAGCTCAGCTGTCACCTCTTCAAAGGGCTGTTCCTTCCCCCTCTCCAGTTAGTTACTCTCTATCACTGGCATTTTAAGCAGAGTAGCTAAGAGTGTGGGTCAGTATCACTCTGGATTCTGGTTCCCTCAACCAAAAGAAACGTGACCTTGGGCAAGTTATACAATCTCTTCAAATATCACTTTTTTTTTCCAGACACAAGGTTTCTGTCGTCCAGGTTTGGAGTGCAGTGGCGCAATCACAGCTCACCGCAGCCTCAATCTCCCAGGCTCAAATGATCCTTCCACCTCAGCCTCCTGAGTAGCTAGGAGTAATTACAGGTGTGCACCACCACGCCCAGCTAATTTTGTTTTATTTTTTGTAGAGACAGGGGTCTCACTATGTTGCCCAGACTGGTCTCAAACTCCTGGGCTCACGTGATCCTCCCATGTTGGCCTCCCAAAGTGCTGAGATTACAAGTGTGAGCTACTGCGCTTGGCCAGTATTTTCTTCACATATTGAATCATGATGATCATAGTACCTACTTCACTGGGTACTTCAAAGGACAGAAAGACTAAGAGAGCTACTACATGCCAAAGTCTTAGAAATGCACCTGGCCCTAGGAAGTGCTCACTCAATGTTTGCCCACAGTCTATGAGATAAAAGTCATGATTGTATTTGTCAGGAAACTAAGGCACACAGGATTGAAATCTCACAAACTAGTATATAGCATACCCAAAGTTTAAACCCAGGTCTGCTAGACTCATAAGCCCTGGCAATTTCCAGTATTCTCCCAGAATCACCTCCTCTATGCCAGTGCCACTCCCACTGCCAGTGCCCCAGGTCAAGGTATGGGGCCTCTACTCACCTGAACAGGTCTCCTAACAAGGCCAGAGTTTGCTCCTCTTACAGCCTCCTCCTCCCAGCTGCCTGAGCCCACAACCTTGTAAAGCAATAATACCACTTCTCTACTTGAAGACCCCTGCTGGCTTCAAAGTGGGGGTTGGACTCTGGACCTACTTCTCTGCAACAAGGCACCTACCTAGCATTCTGCTCCCTCCCATCTCTCCAGCCTCAGTCAATGTGCTTCTGCCTCAAGTCTCCTGTCATTCTCAGAAACTGTCTTGTTCTCCCACAATTCCTTCTTTTTTTTTTTTTTCTCTGAGACAGAGTCTCGCTCTGTCGCCCAGGCTGGAGTGCAGTGGCACAATCTCGACTCACTGCAAGCTCCGCCTCCCGGGTTCACGCCATTCTCCTGCCTCAGCCTCCGGAGTAGCTGGGACTACAGGGGCCCACTACCATGCCCGGCTAATTTTCTTTTTGTATTTTTAGTAGAGAAGGGGTTTCACTGTGTTAGCCAGGATGGTCTCGATCTCCTGACCTTGTGATCCTCCTGCCTCGGCCTCCCAAAGCGCTGGGATTATAGGCGTGAGCCACCGCGCCTGGCCCACAATTTCTTCTTTTGGACAGAACAGCTCCTACAGCATAGAAAGCTCTTCTCTCTGCTCTTTCTACAATTCCCACCATTCGACAAGAACTAGCCCCAATGCCCTCTCTGCTATGCTCCTACTCATACTTTTTATGCCTGCCATTTCAGCCCTTCACTCACTGATTTACGATTTAGGAATAAAAATTTACAAATGGAAACCTCAGTAGTCCTGCCTGGACAGCAGACTCTTTGCCTTGCCTAGCACAATACCTGAGAAGTACCCTATCACTGTGTGTTTATGAAGTAAATGACCGGCATTTGGAACTTTTCTGTAGCTTTCAGTTGCTCTTAGGATAAAAACAATGATCCCTGACCTAGCCCACCAGCCTTGGACAGCTTGGCCCTGCCTCTCTGCATCTGGTTACTCTGGCCTTGGTTTTGTTCCTGAAGCACACCACACTCTCTTGTCACAGAACCCTGCGTGGTACTTGCTGCTCCTTTTGCCTGGAACTCAGTTCCCCCAGACCTGTACCTGGCATGTTGCTCTGCCTCATTCAGTCTTAGCTTCAATGTTGCTTCCCCAGAGACTTGGCTAGGCAGGGCTCCTCGCCAAGCACTATCTCCCATTTGTAATCATTCATCCAGCTGTGCGAGCCTTAACTTCCTCCCACTAGACTACATTCCATATCTATCTTGTTGACTGCTCTGGTGGCAGTGCCTAATGGTGCCTAACCTGGCTGACAGAAAGCAGCAATGAATATGTGCTAAATATTACTTGATGAATAATAATTGAAAGATTAAGTCCTTGTGATGCCACCGTAAGTCAGAAGGTTATAATTGTGCTTTTATGTCATTTAGTGACACATGGTCATCATCTGCTGGAATTGGATATGCCATTCAGTGACAGAGAAGTTCAAGTTCAATAGTATTCCCTGAAAACATTTTATACCTAGAGGCAGTTTCTAGTAAAACTTCTGTGTTTCAATGTCTGATTCTCAAATCTGCATGTTGACAAATTCTTTTGTGCTAGTGAATCCAGCCCAGTAGCTAAAAGCAGTTCTGCAGTGAGACTACTTGTATTCAAACGTCTACTCTTTCTCTTACTAGCTATGTGAGCATGGTTAAATTATTTAACCTCTCTGAATCTCAGTTGCCCTGGGTGTAAAATACAGTTAACAGGACCTGTGTTTCACAATACTATTGTGAAGACTGAATGATGCATGGAGAGCGCTTAGTACTACTGATAGTAATCACTCAATAAAGTTAGCTCAAGAAAACAAAAACACAGGTTGGGTGCAGTGGCTCATGCCTGTAATCCCAGCACTTTGGGAGGCCGAGGTGGGTGGATCACTTAAGGTCAGGAGTTTGAGACCACCCTGGCCAACACGGTGAAACTCCATCTCTACTAAAATTACAAAAATTAGTTGGGTGTGGTGCTATACACTTGTAATTGCAGCTACCTGGGAAGCTGAGGCAGGAGGATTGCTGGAACCTGGGAGGCAACGGTTGCAGTGAGCTGAGACTGTGCCACTGCACTTCAGCCTGGGTGACAGAGCAAGATTCTGTCTCAAAAAAAAAAAAAAAAAAACACAAAAACCAAAAACAAACAAAAAACAAAAAAAAACATAACTCACAAACTTGATCCACATTAGAAATGTTTGTCTCAAGGTCCCTGGCTCTTACTAATTCACAGAAGTCTGGTCTACAGTAATCCCCGCTTATTCATGGTTTTGCTTTCTGAGGTGTCAGTTACCTGTGGTATTGAAATGAAAATTCCAAAAATAACTTCTAAGTTTTAAACTGCAAGCCATTCTGAACAGCAGGATGAATCTCGCACCATCCCACTCCATCCTGCCCAGGACATGAATCATCCCTTTGTCCAGTATATCCACACTGTCTACACTACCTGTCCATTAGTCACTTAGTAGTTATCAGATCAACTCCTGCTATTGTAGTACTTGTGTTCAAGTAATACTTATTACTTAATAATGGCCCCAAAGCACAAGAATAAAAATGCTGGCATATTGTTATAATTATTCTATTTTATTATTAATTATTGTTCATCTCTTCTGTGTCTGATTTATAAGTTAAGCTTTATCATAGTTATGTACGTAAAGGAAAAAACAGTATATATAGGGTTCAGTACTACCCTCAGTTTCAGGCATCTACTGGGGATCTTGGAAAGTATCCCCCGCAGATATGGGGGAACAACTATATACACCAATTAGCAACTAACTATTTCACAATTTGAGCTTAACTCTCAAGTGGTCTTGTACTCCTACTGCTGGCCACACACTCCTCCCTGCAGGCCATGCAAGGGAGAGGTAGGGGAGGCATGCTGGGGCTCCAGCAGCAGAGGGCCAATACTGCAAGCCAAGGGCAACCTACGACTTTCAGCAAGGAAACCACATGATCCAGAAGGTAACTCTGCCATGAATGAGTATTGACCTAGGTAAGGAAGGCAGCCCCCAAAGGCTGATGCAACAGAGTGAGACAGGAAGAGACTATACAATGAAAATGAGTGAAACCAGACTGAAGACATGGTCTAGAGTACCCTGCAAAGAGCTCAGGAGACCACGGATGTGAGGCTGAGGCAGAGGAAGGAATCCAAAGATGAGTCTGTAGTTTCTTCCTTCTTTACTGCAGCTAATATAAACACATGAAGTGTTACGCACAGAATAGAAGAATTTAAGTTGTGTTCAAATCCCAGCCCTGCCACTTACTAGCCTATACCTCAATATTCTCATTTCTAAATGGGTAAAGTCAAAGTACCTACCTCACAGGCTACTAGGAGGACTACACGAATATATGTAAATGCTTCAAATAGTGCCTCCTACACAGTAAGTACTTTGGAAATTCAAGCCATTTTTTATCATCTTCTCCACTGTCGTCCTTTGGTCTCTGAGCTGGCCGTGCTTACCAGGGCCCACTCTACACTCCCCCTGCTCCCCAGTAACCACAGTGATACTCTTTAATCATAAATGTCATCAGGCCCAATTAATCTCCTCAGTGGTTCTACAATGTAGTCAGAATAATAACAAATACTGGAGGGCCCTGCCTAACATCGGCAACCTCAAGACACACTGCTCTCTTCGAACTCTCCACTTTGGCATTCTGAAATCCCTGACAATTATGCCAACCCCACTTCGGGCCCTTTGCTAGTTCTGTTCCCTCTGTATGGAATGCTTTGCCTGCCTGGCTCTAGGCTTGAGCTCACATTTCATCGGAAAGACTTTCCCTGAACACCCAATGTAAGGCAGGCCCCTGTGGCTTCACACAATTCTCTCTTGTCACTCAGTTATTTCTTATTTGTGTTCTGGCTATATCCTTCATTAAGATTTAAACTCCACGAGGTCAGGGGCCACATGTGCATAGCACAGTACCTGACACACAGGTTTTCAACAAAAAAATTTCAGAATGGCCTCTGGAATAAAACTGAGTTCAAATCCCAATCCTATCACTCATTAGGAGCATGACCCTTGGGCAAGTTACTCTGCTCAGTATACTCACTTGTAAAATAGAGATTATAGCAGCAACCTTAAGGGTAGTTATGAGGATAAAGAGAATTACCACACATAAAACCTTTATAACTGTGTTTGGCATGGAGCATGTGCTATGTATGTAATACTATTACAATCATTTCTATTTTTACTATCAGTGGGATATACTAGCCACTGCTTCAATCTCTACTGGTCTGTAGCCACTACCTCTTGTAACACTATGTATTAAGTACTTAATGGGTGTCAGTTATTGTGGAAGGTATTCTAAATACATCATTCATTCATTTATGCACTGAATAAATACATGAATGGCTACTCTGGATGGCACTATTCAAGGTATTGGGTAAATATATCAGTGAACAAAAATCACAACCCTACACAAAAGAAAAAAAAAACCTGCAAAGTGTTGATACATATAACAAAAATAAAACAGTTTACAATTACGGAGTGCCTCCTGTGTTCCAGGTACAATGCTAAGTATTAACTCATTTGACTTCTCAGGGTCAATATCCCTACTTTACAGAAAGCAAGTGAGGCAGCACAGAGAGGCTGCGTGTCTTATGTCACAAAGTCAGTAAGCAGAGGAGCTGGGATGTGAACGTAGGCTACTCCAAAGTATGCTCTTTACCATCTTATTAGATGAGCTCCTCCACTGCTCAGTGCCCTTCCTGAATTACTCTCCACCTCTCCCAGGAAATCCCTGCTCTTCTGTCTCATTTCATGAAGTCAATCAAGCTGTTCCTATCTACCAGCAGACTCCTGCAGGTACCTCTGTACTGTCTGCTCTCACCGCTGCTCAAAGGTTTCCTGAGATGCTAGGACTCTCGGCTCCATTGCTGGATATATTTCTAAGAAACCAGAGAGAAGAGGAAGGCTGGTCTCCATGTAACAGGTTTTACTACAGTCAGTTCCAAATTTATTTCAACAAGTGACTCTCAATGGTAATCAAAAGTAGCATCAATGATATTTTTAAAGTTTTAAATTGCTGTTAAGTGAGCTTTAGTCTCAAGTAGGAAAGGAAAAAAGTAGAATTTTATTTCCACCTTCCATAAGCACATCTCCCAGATTCATATTGTCTACTCCAATAATTAAAGAGAACTGGATTTCCCTTTGACCAAAAGATGTCAAATGACTGAAACAACCAGAGACCAATCAGCAAGCTACTAAATGTATGAGGTCTGGCCCTGCATAAACCAAAGCAGTCAACAAATACTGGATTTAAAGAAAAAAAAGTGAGATGTTTCAAGTAAAAAGCGAGCAACAAAAACCACAGCAGCAGTCCCCAACCTTTTTGGCACCAGGGAACAGTTTCGTGGAAGACAATTTTTCCATAGGACTGGGGCAAGGAGAGAATGGTTTCAGGATGAAACTGTTCCACCGCATATAATCAGACATTAGTTAGATTCTAGGAGCACACAACCTAGATACCGTGCACGTGCAGTTCACGATAGGGTGCACACTGCTGTGAGAATCTAATGCCACCGCTGATCTGACAAGAGGCAGAGTTCAGGCAGTAATGCTCATTCCTCTCCCTCTCCCAACCCACCCACCCCATAGCCTGGCTCCTAACAGGCCACTGACAGACTGGTGCTGGTCCACTGCCCAGAGACTGGGGACCCCTGCACCAGAGGACCAAGGAGCTAGAAAGATGAAAATATTCCTAATATTAATTACTCACTAATTACAAATGGCCAATATTATCATAGTGACCCCTAACAGGTAAGAGTTACAGTGTTTACATTGTCATTGCTTATACTGAAATTGAGATAAAATGCTTGGGATAGAATAGAGTAGGCAAATATCAAAATCCTGAGGAACCTGCGTTAGGAATGGCAGGTGGGGCTACAACAGTGACCAAGACGGCAGTACACATGACAGGTTGTCTCACGGGTTCCTTAAGCTACTCCTCAAAATACTGTCAGCAAATCCTGACCTCTCAAGTCAGAAAACAAGCTTTCAATGCCATGTGTCCCAAATCTGGAAGTGCCTACAAAAAACCTTATAAATCTTGTCTGCATCCCTACCATTTGGAGAAGCATGTAGTCTAGAGTAGGATACGGGCTCTAAGAGTCTACTACTTAGCTTGGTTTTGTAATCTCCAGCAATGTACTTAACCTCTAGGCATATCTAGGCACATAGTTTCTACATTTGAAAATGATAGTATCAACTTTAATGGACTGTTGGACTGAATGAGATAATTCATGTAAAAAGTTGCGGTCTGTATCTGTCTAAACACAGTAAGCAGAGTGTACACATAAGAGCTCGATAAAGAACAGTGTTTATTTTGTTACTACTATTATTATTGTGGTTATGGTTATAATCTCATGACTCAGTTAAGAATACCATTCCTTCTTTTGTTCACTGCAACACCACATCTGTCAGGTATATTGTGTAAATTCCATGGCTCTCATTCAACTTAGAAAAGAATTAATTATGAAATGGCATTGGCTACTGACCTGTCTTTACGTTTTTAAATGGTTAATGTAGCATTTATGTCTGCCATAAGGCTCCCAGCCTTGGCTGAGGGGCTGTGTGTGTGTGTGTGTGTGTGTGTGTGTGTCTGTGCGTGATGGGGCATGGCCTCAATGCTCCAGCAGCGAGTTTATGACTCTGCTTTAGCCTTCACTTCCTGCTTGTATACAGCCTCCGGGTTAGCAAGAGGTGAGATTAGGGCCTTCTCAGGTCCTTTCTAGGCATGTGCACAACTCTACACATCCATGTGGTTTTCTGGATTCCCAAGAGTATGGTGGAACTCTTTAAAGCCCCCAACTGACATCTCATTCCCCAGTGTTTCCTATTTACTTTTTTGATCAGCCTCTTGTTAGCCCCAGTTGGCATTACCACCTCAAGCAACTGTGACATTGAAGAATCACTGCTGATTTTTTTTTTTTAACACCCTAGGAATAGGTCACAGAATGAGCTCTGAGCTAGCCCAAATAAAGACAAGTCCTAAGAATGGGGCTTTTCAGGGAGCTACCAGATAAGTCAGTGACAATTCTCTGAAAATAAGGCTTTGGGGGAGCTCCAAACCCATTCTGTGCCCTCCAGTGGCTGCTAGACTGCTGGCTTTCACAGTTACCCTAGTTGTGAAGCTGCTGGTTTCCAAAGTTACTGTGGAGTTGGGGAGGAGAGGTTGAAATAGGGCAAGTTAAAACACTATAGAATTCCCTGTACTTACAGATTCACCCATTTTTCTTGAATATATGCTCATCAGAATTTGCAAGCCTTTGGGGTTAATTTGCAGAATTCTAAACAAGTTGATTTTGACAATTCTTGCCAGTGCTTTTATTGCTTTTATGGCAGAGCAGATTTTTGGAGGTCCTTACTCTGACATTCGTTAGTGCTTAATAGAAGCATTTTAATGGAGGATAGTATCATTAGTTTATTTATTATTATGTTCAACATTGCTTCGACTATAGTATGCAGAAGGGAGGTGCTTGATTTGCAAGTGGAAGTGAGGAGGTCAGTCAAGAGCTGTCTGCAGCAGTACAGGGTGAAAGGCATGGGGATGGCAGTGAGATGACAAAGAAAGGATTCCAAGATATTTAGAAGGAACTGTTGACATGACTTTGTAATAGCCTGGATACAAAGGTGGTGAAGAGAAGGATGTCATGCTTCCCATCCTACAGAACAGGATGGATGGATAAGAGGTATCAGTCTCTGAGAAAGAATCCTGGAAGAATGCCAGGTCTGAGAATAAAGCCCATATATGTGGGACATCTAAGTTCTAAGGGCCTCTGAGACAGCCAAGATACCAAAGAAGCCATCATCTTGAAGATTCTCCCCTAGTTTCAGGCAAATGTCTTATAAATCAAGTCCTAAAACTTTATTTCTTCCATATGCAAAAAAAAAAAAAGAAAAAATTAAAAAAATTTTAAAAGGCAAGGCACACATACTAAGTATCAATAATTCAAAGTCACCCAGGAATTTAAAATATGGTTCCAAGAATGATGAGAACCATGCATTAATATCTGAAACTACTGATTGCTTACACTGAAGTGAACTGAATTTTTCCCCAAAGGTAGCTTTATTTAAAGAGAAGTTACAATAAAAATAAAGATAAATCTCCTGTGTCTAAAAGATTCTGTTGCACTCATACACATCAATTTAATGCTTTCATTGATGCTTGTGAAAACAATTCAATCAGACTCCTTCACTTTTCCACTCATTCCATAAACACTCATGGTGCCTCACAGCTGACATCACTTGGTCAGACCAGGTCCTGTAAGTGTGAACTGTTCTTTTGGTTTTAATGCCAACTTCTCTCAACATTGTACCTTTTTAGCTTTGAATGCATTTTCCTTAGGTCTCACTTTATGCATAAAACCCATCTGTACAGCTGCTTTCTCTGGTTTGGAAAGGGGAGAGGAGAGATTTGTAAGGCAACACTGAAGAGGGGAAAGGGGAGTGTTAACTGCTGGTTAATTACTTCTACTCCTAATCCTTCTTAATATTACAAAGGCTTTTTCTGTTTAAACAGATTAGGTGCAGTTTATTACCACTGGGAAATACTTAAATGCAAGTTTGTTTTGATTGTTAGTTCATTTGCTTATTTCTGTTTCAAAAACTAGAAGACCTAATGGCAATACTTTCACAAGAAAGTATCATGCATTCTCTTATCTCAGTTTTACTTCTTCAGACTTTGCAGTTTCACTATTTGTCCTTCCCGGGGAACCTGGTCAACATACCTGAACAAGGTACTCAAAGCTCACTTTACCACAACCATATGCAAACAAATGTGGCTGGCAGCTAACACCCTGACCAGCTACAGTTCAGATTGATGTCTCAACCTAAAACACCTATTTCTTCCCAGATTTGTTTTGAGTGCTTCTAAAGTAAAAGGTCAGGCAAATGTTTAAAATACAACCTTAACAACAGCTACCATGTCAAACATTTATTGAGAACTTAATGCGCCAAACAGTGTGCTAAGTACTTTACATGCTTTATGTTATGTAATCCTTGCAACCCTGTAGTATAGGTACCATTCTTAACCCCAGTTTACAAATGAGGAAACAGGCACCAAAAGATTAACTTGCCCAAGATCACACAGCTGACAAGAGGTGGGGCTGGTGTTAAAGGTTAAAACTAGTTGACTCCTGATCCCAGTCCCTAACCAGCGTGCAATGATATGTCATTGGTTACAAAGCTTCATTCCTTCCTCCAACACATATTTACTAAGGGTCCTACTATATTTCATCTCTAGGGAAGAGTAAACAAGTAACTTAAAAATTCAGCTCTTACAGAAGTGACCCAGCTTCTTACATTACAAATATTGTTTACTTTAAGACACTTGTGTATGTAAAACTATTCACATAAGTTACTTTTACACATAATACTACTTAAAATTCACCACTGGCCTAATAAACCTCTATCACCCCAAACTATGGTGTACAAAAAAATTATATTGAAAATCATTTGAGTAGGGGTTGAGTTCCAAATATGTTCAATTGAGGCATAAACCATTCAAGTATTTTTGAAAAAACTAATGTGACAATCCACATTTCCTCCCCACACTCAGCACTTAAAGACAAGAAGAAAAAAGAACTTTATGGGCTAATAAATGGAAACCAACAGAAACTATTCTTTTCCCCTACTAAGCCTTTGGTCTATTTTATTTTTGTTAACATATTTCTGTCCTCCCTCATTTCTGAAAGACAGTCGACACACTGCCTTATTTACGTCCATGCTTATCAGTAATGACATGGCCATATCTCTGCAAACAGTTGGTTAATTAATTCGTACCCCCATCTTCTGGCAGCCTGCCTATGCAACTGAACAGCAAAAATAATTACACTAGGCTAGGCAGGAACATTTTCACTCTTATTTTTTACACTTCTTATCATTGCGCTTGTTGCCTTTCTTTAAATGAGTTTCAGTTGTAGAACACTTACAAATTAGATTGTGGTCATTTGAAAATGATAATGTTTTCATTCTTTACTACAGCTTGAATATTCCACTGGGACTGAAAGGGGCAGTCTAGAAAATGGACCAACCAGTCAAAGGTACAAAATATGGGCTGAGTAGAATCACGGATAAAGAAAAATCAAGCTGTATTCAAGGAGAGATCATTATCTCTTTCATTATGTTATTATCTGAGGTTAAATCTATCAACAAATATTTACCTAGAACCTATCACAGGCAGTTCCCCCTACTTTCCTACACAAAACCATATGTGAGAAAGTCAAACAGGAGGTTATTAGGATCCTGTATGCCCCACCTCAAATCACAAAATTTCTACTTAGACCTCACCTTTGGGACTCAGTCTGAAGGGATATATTTCCAGCACTTCAAAGGTAAACACGACAGTCTCTTGACTAGCGTTAAGACCACCTAACACATAATTGAGGTCATAACTTACTGTATATCTAATGATTTTCCTCTGTCTTGATTTTATAGCAGGTTTCCATTTTAAGGGAGGATTCAGTTGGCTGTTTTCAAGTCAGCTAATATAATCCTTGAAAAAGAATTCACAGACACCACATGGAGGCCAACCAGTTAAGTCTTACACAGGAAGTTGTGTCACTGATGTTAGCACAGATGGCTGTTTCAACCAGATGAGATAGCTGGCTTGCATTTAGGGGCCTTATTCTATGAAAAAAAAAAATCCATATAATTAAATACCAGAATCACAGGACAATGTGATGCTTATAGTTTGAGAGACTTGCAGGAACTGAGACTGAATAAGGGAAACGCGACTAACGTTCCACAATTATTTGTGTGTTTACTATGTTTAAGGTACTTTCTACATGAAAATATGGTAGTGAGAAAACCTTGCCCTCATGGGACTTACATCTTAACATCTTAGTTGATTCATACCTACTACTCCAAGCATATTTCAAAACAATATGCATTGAATGACTGGTAAAATTAGCCACACTATTTTTCTTTCTTTACAGCATATAGTACAATTTGCCTAAGCTAACAACACTTAAGATGCAACCCTGCTACATAAGGTTCGACATATCTGCTTATCACCAGCATCTGGACATTAGTTTGTGCTGTATACTCACTTTTATAATGAGCAAAATGCAGTAAAATGATCAAATAACCACTCAAACTCATTGCTGAAAGGGCAAAACAGTGACTATTGAAAAAAACACTGTTGGTACTAATGTAATCATGTGAAAGACTGTACTGTTTGTTGTCCTGAGTTGTATAAAGGTCCAAAACCATATGAAAGGCAGTTTAAGGGCATCATCACAGAACACAGGAAAGTGCAGACTGTTCAAAAGTTTGAAGCAGTATGTTCCAGTCACTGAGCTCACTACTGGGGAAAAAAAGGCACAGTATTACAGCCTCTGCCTATAAGGAGTTTCCAATTCACTTGCAAAGCCCAGATACTCACAGAAATACTACATTCCTTAATGTCAAAGCTGCCATCGAGTGTGCGTGAATAGCTTTGGGGGAATAATTTTTTTTTTTTTTAATCTACCCTTAAACGTTATAATCCATTCTGATTTCAGAAATACTAAAACAAGAGAAAAGAGCAAGGGCTACTCTGGGACTTCATAGGTGCCACTGTGCAACACCAGTGAAACTCAAGATAGGGAGACAGTGCTCCCCTTGGTAGCCACCCCAAATAATTTAGTTACTGAAGGGCCACAAGAATCGCAATAAGTGATCTCCTCCATAATGTGACTGTTGAGAAAGGAACTAGCACTCTTTCAATAGTGGAAGAGCAGCAGCATCAACATTCATTCATTCATTCATTCATTACCTTTACTAAGCACCTACTACGCAGTAAACACTGAAGAACATTTCTACATACCAGGCACTGTGCTCAGGGCTTTCTATATATTAAAGTTGTGGTTTTCAAGCACAGACAATTTTGCCCCCAGGAAACACTGGCAACGTTTGCAGACATTTTTGGTTGTCACAACTAGAATCCAGTGGTAGAGGCCAGAGAGGCTGCTAACACACAGCAAGATTAACTACTGTAATCCTACAACGCACAGAACATTCTCTCACAATAAAGAATTGTCTGAGCCCAAATGTCAATAGTGTTGAGACTGAGAAACTCTACATTAATTAAAGCATTCTCGTAAGAGCCCTATGGGGGAGACACAATTCAAATCCATGCCCACTTTGAGGAAACTGAAACAAAAAGGTGTTAAATAACTTGCCCAAGGTCTGTGGTAAGTGCGGTAGGGACTCTAACCCAGAAATCTGATGCTGCTGTGCAACAAACATTAAGTTCCTACAAAATTCTTGGTGATTACAGGAACTCAGAGAGGAAGTACTTTAAAAACTGAGTCACCACGACATAATACTCCTCAATTCACTCTCTATTCCTTCAGTTCCCATCTAGAAATACTCTCTTTCTGCCTCTCACCAAGAACATCTCTTTCCCAGTGCCCCACCCCTATTCAATTTTGATCTCTGGAAAGAAGTAGGATGACTGTATGATTTCTCCACCCATGGCTCAGAGTGGTTCCCACATGCATAAACAAAAACATCCCCTGCCCCCAAGAACCCAGAAAACCAGCAATTCTTTCCCTCTGTGAATCTTCTTCCCAGAAGCGGCAAAACATCAGGACACTGTGCGCCAAAGAGGCCAGACTCTATCATAGCCTCCGAGTAGGCAGGAATGAGTAGGCCGTGGGAGGTGGAAGAGGCTGCCAGCTGGCAAGAAGTATGAAAGGACAGGACACAAGGAGGTGGTTTCAGACTTCCCCAGCTCCTGGAGGAATTAGTCTTTGGCTTCTCAATACGAATACAGTGTCAGCAATTAGCTGCAAAGGAGTTAGGCCAATTGATGATTCTAAAAACAACGATGAACGTAAGTAGCTTTTTAAGTATAACACTTGTGATTCCACCAACTACGCAATTTCCAATCACCACTGTTTTGGAAAACCCAGGGTCATATCTTAAAATAAATAACCATACTAGCTAATTAAAACAAACAAACAAAAAAAACAACAGAAAAGAGAAAACCAACTAGTCACTCCCTCCAATAGGTAACAACAGTTATGAAGCATCAACTTGACTACCCATTTAGCAGGAACCAATGCGCACCCCTTTATCGCCCATTAAATGTTATATAACAAACTACTTTGCACAGGTTTATTTCAATACCCAGTAGAGAATACCACTTAATTGAGAGGGATACAAGGGACATTACCACAGTCACAGGGAAATTTTACTTCCTTTTTTTGCAAAAGAAAAGTAGCTGAAACTATAGTCACTTAACATTCTGTTTCCTGTTCAACCCCAAAATCTTGTTACAAGATATATACTTCACTCATCACAGACTTTCTTGAGGGAGGCAAAAACAGTTTTTGCCTTTGAGACTGGGGAGGCCAGGGCTTGCAGAGTACATGAAGAAAGTCAACAACAAGGTGGCAAAAACTGTACCTCAGATTTTGTGTGGATTAAAAAAACTAATGTCCTAGGTACTTTCAGATGCTCAGATGAAGAACATTATTATAGCCAGGAAGCCTACAATTAATTCTTCCTTTAACAACAACATTGACTACTTTGAAGGTCAGACTGCATTTTAAAATCACAGGGCTCTAAGTTTCTACAGGACAGAAAACTGTAATTTCAACAGCCCAAAACTTGAAGAAAGGGAGACACAGGAAAAAAAGCTAGAGCCTGCCAGTTCCTTAGGGAGAGACTCAGAGAGAAAGGAAACATGTCCCTAGCCATAAAACATACTTCTCTGTCATCTAGATAGACCTCTGACACCTGAAACTAGTAGAGCCTTTTTGGAGGGCACTTTGACATTACCTCTTTAGATACACTCTTAAGTTGTCTGAGTTTACTTACAAAACAAGCAAACAAAAGCGTCACTACTGCAAATAAACTTGTAAAAATAACTGTAGGACTGTTGGTAAAAGCAGCAACACTGCCAAGAGTCTGTATGTCCATCCATAAAGGTCAAGTTTAAGCAAGAATAGCACACCCATTAATACCAAAAACTAGGTGGTAGTCGAATAAAATTAGACAGATCTATCTGTGATAACATGTAACAATCTCCCTATGGCTGAACACAAAAAGCAAGGAGCAGACATAAAACTGGACCAGAAGCCTGGGGAAGCTGCCTGGAAGAACTACTGCCTAAGCCCCGATCTAAGAGATGAGAAGTAATTTTCTTTTTGTTGGGGAAAGGGGTCACGGGAAAGGAGCAGAGGGAAATTGTCTGGGAAAAGGGAAAGTGTACCTACACAGGGACAGCACATAACCTGTGAAAAAGCCAAGGAGTTTAGAGGCTGTGGTGGCCTTAGGCAAATAGAACACTGTCCACCAGCCACAATAAGTAGTTGTACCTTTACCCTAAGGGCAATGGCAATCAATGAAGTCATTTAAGCAAGAACAAGACACTATTACATGAGAGTATTAGAAAGATCACCCTGGCTGCCACCTCAAGTCCTGAAGTCTGTCTCCCATTTGCCCTTAATTTACAAATAACTTCAGTTCAAAACCTCAAGTAGGACTGAAATTTTTTTGTCTATCTGAAATGATGCATGCCTATGTGGTATCACTATGACAAAAAAAAGTTCATCTTCTCAGCCTGGCCTACTTCTGACTCTTAACTTTTAATGCAGCCAAAATACTGTATGTTTCTGTAATTAATATTGCAGGAAACACAGCAGTGAATGCACTAAGCAAAACAAAACATTTAGAAACCAAATTAAAAATTTTTTAAATTACTTTGAATATGGGAACCTGCAAAAACACCTGCTTTAAGTACAAGTAAAATAATAATGGAAATTTGTAATGATCTTATAAAAAAACACTTTGGATATTCATTGGTGGTCCTAAACACTATTGGGTCATGAGGGCTTTTGAAAATCTGTTGGAAGGTATATTTTCTCTCCCTAGAAAACTGTACTCATGTAAATATGGCCAATATTTCGCACATATAGATGAAGTGATGCAAGGACCTCCCATTGCTCAAATAACCCCAGTTTGAGAATCCCTGATTTTAAAGCCCACACCCTCGTCCTTCCTGTGTCTACTTCCAAACTTCAGGCTTCTCTTTCCTTTGACACAGTTTTATCATCGTTGTAACTTACATCTGCCACCCATGTCACCTAAATGACAAGGGAGACACTAAAAGAGAGCAGCATTTAATGTAAACTCTTTTCCTAAAGTAAAAGTTTCAGGGGCAGTGGGGCAATTTAAAGAGGGTATGGGTGGAGACAAAGGAGATCACCTAATACATAATAAATACAGTCAAGGGTATTAGAAAAAATAAAAAAATAGATGGCAATAATGTTCCTTTTTTCTGAAGAGAAGACAAAAAGGCCATAAGGAAAAGGGAACACTGGATCAGACCTGCGCGGCTTCATTAGCCAGGGGCCTTCAGTTTGCTTTCTGCAGCAAGAGAAAGTCCCGAAGTGTCCTCTATGGCCTCCAGGGGCTCTCCCTGAGCCCCTGACAACCTAGTCAAGGCCAGACACACTACAAGCATAGATTCCACACGTGGGTATTCACAGCTATTGCCTACAAAACCTTTATCAGAGTTATAATACAATTTGGAGTAATTAAGCTTCTTGCTTTCTCCTCTACTTTTTTTGGGGGGGGTGCTTACAAGTTAGTAACAGAAAGAAGATCAACACTAGAAACAATAAATCAGCAAACTTCTGCCGTAGGCTGGATGTGGTGGCTCACGCCTATAATCCCAGCACTTTGGGACACCGAGGCAGGAGGAATGCTTGAGCCCAGGAGTTCAAGATCAGCCTGGGCAACATAGTGAGACCCTCTCTTAAACAAACAAACAAACAAACAAAAAAAACTTCTACTGTATATGCCATTAACTCCAGCGTTAAGGGTCCACCTCTTCTAGATCCTTGTGTCTCACTTCAGTTTCTTAGCAGTTCTTTGAAATAGCATCATTCTACTCTCCCGAGCCACATACGGCAATCAACAGCCATATTTAACAAAATCAATGCACAAGTTCTCATTGTATCTTCACAGAAGTAGCCACCTGTCTAGTGTCCTAAAACTTGGTGCAAAAATTCTTCAGCAGTACAGATACATTCGAATGCATTAAAAATTTTGTAAACTCGCCGGGTGCGGTGGCTCACGCCTGTAATCCCAGCACTTTGAGAGGCCAAGGTAGGCGGATCATGAGGTCAGGAGATCGAGACTATCCTGGCTAACACGGTGAAACCCCGTCTCTACTAAAAATACAAAAAAATTAACCGGGCGTGGTGGCAGGCGCCTGTAATCCCAGCTACTCAGGGGGCTAAGGCAGAATGGCGTGAACCCGGGAGGCAGAGCTTGCAGTGAGCCGAGATTGCGCCACTGCATTCCAGCCTGGGCGACAGAGCGAGACTCCGTCTCAAAACAAACAAACAAACAAACAAACAAAAAAACTGTAAACTCTGGGATTTGAAAAAGATCAAGTGGCTATTCTTCCACTCTGGACTTCTCTCTTCATTTGACAGTGCCCAGATATAGACCGAATTATGGCCAAGGCCTTCCACGGAAAGCTGTGGAGGGGCTACACACAAAGGGATCCTATTACAAGATATTTTCATCAGGCAAATAAGAATTTGAGTAATGACGCCAAACCAATAGCTTGCAAGGTATATTCCCTACTCACTCTCTAGTTACCTTTTCACAAAACTGACAGCACTTAAAATTTCCTGGGGATTTGGGAATAAAAATAAAAACATCTTTTAAAATGCAAGGAAAATCTGTCTCTGAACAGGGGCTGGTAAATTTTAACAAATCAAGCATTAAAGCCTGACCTCTCAAAGTCCTCAGCACTATTTCAGAACCATTAAAATATATATTAAGACCCATTTTTCATGTTAAAAAAATTATGTCCTATTTAGTCATAACCATTTCAAAACCCTAGATTCCTGCCAAAGACTACTGGGCAGGTAATTCCCAGTTCCTGTGGATGGATCGGGGAGCCTCTCAGTCATCTCTCCACTACTTGTCAGTCAGCTCACTGGCAATACACAGTGTGAACCGCTGTGTGATGAGCCAAGGACAGGGTTCTGGGACAGGCTCTGCGGTCAGAGAGAGCAAGCTGGCCTGGTCTTTGAGCAAACTCCCATCAGCCTTATGCCCGCCCTGACACACACAGGTAGGGCCACAGTAATGTAACATGACCAAGTCTAAAGAAAATATCTGATGAAAAGCTCTGTCCTTTGTTGTTGTTTGAACTTATTTCCTTTCTGGGTAGCATTACCACCTGGGCAAGCAGAGATGGGGAAAAAAGAATCAGAGGTCAGATCAATCTACTTAGTTACTTAATATCAACCAGAGCCTTAATGGGTACGAGTAAAAATTAACAATTCTAATTTTCAAAAGAAAGGCAGGCCAGGCGCAGTGGCTCACGCCTGTAATCCCAGCACTTTGGGAAGCAGAGGCAGGCACATCACGAGGTCAGGAGATCGAGACCATCCTGGCCAACATGGTGAAACCCGGTCTCTACTAAAAATACAAAAATTAGCTGGGCGTGGTGGCACGTGCCTGTAATCCCAGCTACTTGGGAGGCTGAGACAGGAGAATAGCTTGAAACAGGGAGTCGGAGGTTGCAGTGAGCCGAGATTGCGCCACTGCACTCCAGCCTGGCAACAGAGCGAGACTCCATCTCAAACAAACAAACAAAAATAAAAAAAAAAGAGAGAGAGAGAAAGGTTCCTGGATAATCTTTGGATTACAATGATTTCCACGCATTATTCAAAAATGTTGTATTAGTTGTGTTTATCTTCTCAGATGTAGACATTGTCCTAAGTGGGTAATAAATACACCATTTCCCTTTTATGTTTAATTTCTAAATTGTTTTCACCTGTCTCAACTAACAAACCATTGGGATTTGCTTTCTCAGCGTTAACTATTTCTCCACAAACTATATACCCTATAGAGTTTAGATGAACCCTTATGTGGACTAATATGCACACTCAAGCCTCCCAAAGGTTTTAGGCTCAAGGTCCTGAGATAATCCATTTCCCCCTCTCCACCAGAACTTCACTACTGCTGCTATTACCTAAAACATTAACCAAGCAAATTCCCTGATTTTAAACTGCTCTCTGGAGTGCGCCTGATGCTTTACTCATTTACCAACAAATAAAAGCCTACTCCTGTTGTCCCCACAAATGTCAGCTCAACATGCAGAAATAAGCCACTGCTGAATTGATAAATCAGGGAACCATCTGGCTATGGGGTGAGCCAGACCAGGAATCACAGCTTTGCCACTCATAAGCAGTGAGATTTGGGACAGTGTAACTTTCCTGAGCCTCAGTTTCCTCTTTAAAACGCGGATAATATAAACACCTGTTTCAGACTACTGTTGCAAGGATTAAGTGAGGCAGTCCATGTAAAGCTCTTTACTCAGTGCCTGACACACACAGTAAGTGCTCAAAGAATGAGAGCTACTATTATTACTACTACTACTTTCTACCAGGTATTGTCTAAGATGCTTAATTTTTTAAGTTACCAATTACTTTTCAAAAATATCTTGGCACTCAAATAAAATGGGTATGCAACCACATAGCTATAAGGATTTGTCATGTGTTCATAATTCTTGATTGCCATCTATCTAAATCCTATATATAAGTAGCTGTTTTTTTGTTTTTCAGAAAGGGTCTCGTTCTGTCACCCAGGCTGGAATGCAGTGGCATGAAGACAGCTCAATGCAGCCTCAACCTCCTGGGCTCAAGTGATTCTCCCACATCAGCCTCCCAAAATGCTAGGATTACAGGCATGAGCCACTGCGCTCAGCCTTCAGTAGCTATTTTTACTTCAGAATTACTAGTGAAGAAAAAAGAGGATCTTTGTGAAATTTCTACAAAGACTACCCAGCACTGATGAATAAAAAAATTAATTGTTCTATTTGTTACCCTAGCGTAACTACAACTACAATGAGAATATGATTCATGAATAGATTATAAACTCACATAACACAGATTATTTTCAGCAACAGCCACCAGCTTTTAAGAAAACATCTACCAAACAACAACATCTTTTGAAGAAATAGCCATCGCAGCTGCCAGTTAACAATGAAAAGCTCACCAGACATGGGGCTAAGATAAGAGGAACAGAAAGTGTAGCATTTAAAATCTACAGCAGACACCGAGTCTGTCTCCAGTACAGTAGTTCATCAGAGTGGAAAGAAGAAGGGCTAGAAACAGAAATAAAGGGAAGGGAGAAAATAAGTATCCTATTCAGAGGCTAAAAAAAAGCACACAGTTTATCTTGGGAAAGAAAACCCTGGTGATGTAACAGAGGGATTCAAGCACACAGTCATTTATTTGTATATACCAGCTATTCCAAAACCATTTCTCTCTTCACAGCATATTGTTACTCAACCAAAAAAGAATACCAGGACGTTGGAACCAAAGACGAACCACACTCTGTCACCAACAGGGGAGTGTTATGCAGTGAATGTTATCTCCCTCCTTCAACAAGAATTATTATTAGTGGGTGGTCTATACTGTTTTCCCCCTCTGGGCCAATTGTGCAAATTAGCCAAGACCTATGTAAACACTTCTCATGATAATTCCTTCTAGCTGGCATTTATACCCCAAATCAAACAATAACAGCACCTTTCAGCAAGAGTGATGGCTTGGTTTATGTTGACACCAGACAGCAATGGATATCTTTTGATAATGGCTATAAAGCAATATAGACAGTGATGTGGAAGACTCAAGAAGGTGACTTCTACCAGAAATACATTTGACCCAGCAATCCCATTACTAGGTATATACCCAAAGTATTATAAATCATTCTACTATAAAGGCACATGTACATGTATGTTTACTGTAACACTATTTACAATAGCAAAGACTTGGAACCAACCCAAATGCCCATGAATGATAGACTGCATAAAGAAAATGTGGCACATACACACCATGGAATACTATGCAGCCATAAAAAGAATGAGTTCACGTCCTTTGCAGGGACATGGATGAAGCTGGAAGCCATCATTCTCAGCAAACTAACACAGGAACAGAAAACCAAACACCGCATGTTCTCCACACACTGGAGCCTGTTGGGCACTGGGGGGCAAGGGGAGGGAGAGCATGAGGACAAATTAAAAAAAAAGGTGACACTTAAGCTAAGTCTAGCTGGTTTAGAAAAAACCATCAGGGAAGAGGTGTGGGGCAGCAGGAGAAGCAGTAGCCCATCAGTGGGAAGAGCATATGCAAGAACTGAGAAGTGGGAAAAAGCCCAAGTGGAGCCTGTGGGCAACAGTAAAGGATTTGGATTTTCAGTGGGCTACAAGGCCCTATGTGATCTGCCTGCCCAACTCACTCATAACCCTTCAGCACCTGACCTTTTCCACTGCACTCTCTCCACGCCGGCCTCTCCAGCCACTCCGCCCCCTGCTGTTCTTCAAAACACCAGGTCTTCTCCAACCAGAGACTTCAGATTTGCTGTTCCTTCTGTGTGAAAGCTTATCCACAATATGCACATGACTGAAGCTCTCACATCCTACAAGTCATGATTCAGAAAATTCCTTCTCACCCCATTTAAAATTGTATTTCCCATACTTTACCTTTTTCCAAAACACTCCTTACCACCTGCCATATACTTTTCTTTAACTCATTGTTGTTGCTGTCTCCTCCACTAAAATAAATCTTTAGAGGGCAGTTCTGTTTGCTGCTGTTTTTCTGAAAATGAGAACAATACCTAGCACAAAGTAGATGCTCAATAAATATGTGTTGTATGAATGAACAAAGGCAAGCAAATAGAAACCATTAAAGGGTTTTACCGGGGAGAAACAATTCATTTTGATTCAGTTGACTGTATAAGTACATTTTAAAATTCCACTTCCTCCATTTATCATTACCTAGAAACTTGGGGATTTCACGTTAAGGAGGTGGCTACATGCCCAACTGGCCCTTAACTTTAGCTACCACCAATTCATTTCTACAATGCTACCATAGTGATCTTTCAAACATATCTACTCCCATCTCCTGTCCTCCACCACCTACCTGCCAAGGCTGCAACAAGTTCCAGGCTCTCACACACTGATGCCCCAGCCTCACAAGCTGCTTCCACACCAGACTAGCTAACTCTCCAACTCTCCCCCTTCACCTCTTCCAGGAAGCCTTCCTTTCCTGATCTCTACTTCTTCACCCCAGTGCTCTGACAGGATTCCACCTCAAGTTGCTGAGATTTCAGATTTTCTGGGCACACACTCCCACTATCCAGGCCTTGCTAGGGAGTTTAGATTTTCTTCTAAGGGTGCTGGGAAGCCTCTGAAGCAGCAGTCCCCAATCTTTATGACACCAGAGACCAGTTCCGTGGAAGACAATTTTTCCACTGACCAGGGTTGGGGGGGTCAGGGGAACCTCAGATCATCAGGCATTAGATTCTCATAAGGAGCACGCAACCTAGATCCCACGCATGGACATTCACAACAGAGTTTGTGCTCCTATGAGAATCTAATGCCACTGATCTGACAGGAGGTGGAGCTCAGGCAGTAATGCTCAGTCCCCCACCCCCACTTACCTCCTGCTGTGTGGCCTGGTTCCTAACAGGCCACAGGTGGGTACTGATCCACAGCCGAGGAGTTGGGGATCCCTACTGCAAAGGATGCATAAATGTCTGTTGTTACTTGGCTGTATCCCTGTATCCTTGCCTGGATACTTAAAAAGGAAGACAAAACTCTTCCTCTTACTGTGAACAGATGATCTCCCAACTTCCCTCTTCCTTCACAGAAATGACGAGAATGAACTATCTTATTCCACAATTCTACATCCCTACCTGCAGCTGAATCCACATGCTTTTCCTCTCATGAGAATGTGATAAAGTCTCTGATTCCATCCAAAACCAGCCTGTCCATGTGGACTCTGAGTTGCATCTCCTTTTTCCAACTCAAGGTACTATACTTGTGATTATCAATTTTTTTCATATGTGACCAATTGTCCCTTACTTTTGGATCATTCCCAGTGGCAGACAAACATTCCCTAATACTATCCAAATAAAATAAAACAAACCTCATCATTCCCTTAGATCCTTTACCCCATGTCTTCATCCTGCTACTGCCTCATTTCTCCAATCCCCTTTCAAAGCGAAACCCTTTAAAAAGCTGTCCATACTTGCCCTCTCCACTTCTTCAGCTTGGGCTATCAATTTCCCATACAATGAGGGATCTGCCTCCCCAACTCTCCAAATTAAGGTCATTAATGACCTTCATACTGTCAAAGCCAGAGATCGATTCTCTGGCCTGACTTTACTTCACAGCAGCATGTAACAGAGACCATCGCTCCTCACTTAAAGCATGTTCTTCTCTCTTCCCAGATTCACCACCACCACACTCATGTGGTTTCCTTACTGCCTCACTGGAGAGCCCTCCTCGCCCACCCACCACCTCACTGTGGAGGGACCCAAGGCTCAGCCCTTGGCCCTAATGGATTCTTTATTGACACTCCTATCTTAGGAAACAAACCTAGGTCCCATGTCTTTCCATGTCCTCTGTATGTTGAGGATGAGGACGAGGACTGACCCAGTCTCCACCCCAGACTGCTCCATCATGCTCCAGATTCTGTATTCAATTGCTGACACCACAGCTGCACATGAATGACCACTAAGTACGTCAAAAGCAGTGTGGCCAAAATCAGAGCTGCTGACCCTGAGTCTCCCACATTCTCCAGCATTCCTCAGTTCATTAAGTGGTACCATTCAGTTGCTCAAGCCCCAAATCCCAAGTCTTATATTTCTCCCTCATCCACATCCAATTTTTCATCAAATCATGTAAACTCCACCTCCAAACATATCCTGAACAGGATAACCTCTCTGCATTACCACTGCCATTAGCAAAGTCTAAGCCACTATCACTTCTAACCTGGTCAGCCAGTCCCTCCACATATTAGCCAGTGATCTTAACATGAATTAGATCATTCCCTTGCTGAAGCTACCCCTAACCACCAACTATCCCCCCAACTTTCATTACACTTAAATCCAAATTCCTTTCCTTGGCCTCTACAGTCTAACCTTGTCAGCATTATTTCCCTACATTCTTCCCCCTTCCCTTCTCAGAATGCCCCTTCCAGATGATCTGATGGCTGCTTCTTTCTTTTTTACTTTTTGAGACAGGGTCTTGCTCTGTTGCCCAGGCTGGAATCCAGTATGTGCAATCACAGCTCACTGCAGCCTCGACCTGCTGGGCACAAGTGATCCTCGCACCTCAGCCTCCTGAGTAGCTGGGATTACAGGTCACCATACCCAGCTAATTTTTTTTGTAGAGATGGGGTCTCACTATGTTGCCAAGCTGGTCTCAAACTCCTAAGCTTAAGTGATCCTCCCGCCGCAGCCTCCCAAAGTGCTAGGATTACAGGTGTGAGCCACCACGCCCAGCCTGTGGCTGCTTCTTTCTCAGCATTCTGGTCTCAGCTCAAATGTTAAATGCTTAGAAAAGTTTTCCTTGATCATGTTAGTTAGAATCCCCCTAACCCCAACTCATTAGCCTACTTTGACTTCACAGCACTCAACAGTCCTTGGAAATACTTGTGTATTTACTGTGTCTCACTTCCCTAGAGGGCTGGGGCTCCATCTGATTTGTGTCACTCTATCCCTAACACCCATCAGAAAACCTGGCACTTAAATATCTGCTGACCAACTGCCTGACTTGGGAGTTAGGACTGTGCTTTCTCACCTTCTGTGGAGTTGTATCCTCAAGATTCTACCTAGCCTAGCATGAGGCCCAGAGAACATGGGATAAAAGCTAAATGAGTGAAGTTAAGGCAAAACAGAGGATTCTCAAGGCAGTAATCACAAAATAAACAAAATACACTGGGGCCTACTAAAGGACATGGTCTGAAACTGGTCAGAAAGTGAAATGACCAGGTTGGCAAGTTTCAGTTTTGCTTACCGGTAACTGCCCAAAGTAGTTACATAGGTGTCCTTGATCGAGTGTGATTTGCCCTAAGTCCAAATCCTGTAATTGAAAATACAAAATTGGCCCAGAGTGGGATTACACAGAATGATGGCTTCTGTGTTCCATACCTCTGTTATTAGTAAAATCTTTACAGTGAGCATGTATTAACTTCTGTAATAATTTTTTCCATTAAAACCAATCTTTCTATGTAGTTTCCAAAAAGAACAAGGTAATTTAAGTGAAGAACTGCTAAGTTAAATTGGAAATTTCCAAGAACTGAAAAGGCAATTTTCTAAATTCCCTCTACAGGCAGAAAACCCCCATGACTATCACCACACATTAAAAAAACCATGTAAGTAGTATCCTCATTTATCTTTCTGACCCACTCCCCACCTTCATGATGACTTTATTACGTTGCCTATAATTTACCTTTTTTGCCCAGAAAAAAGGGGGTTTGAAAAACATTACAAGCAGCAGCATAAAGAAGCACAAACTACAGGCTTCCAGAAGATGAGCAAGTACAACTCTGCACAAGCAAGAGAAAGTAAATACCCACATCATGCTTCTCTCTGCAAGTCAAAGAGGTGGCTAAAGGAGGAACTAAGAAATGTCACCTCCCACTTCCCATTTTTACTAGAGTCCAAGAAGGCATGAAACTGGGGTTTGGGCATGATTGCTCATGCCAATAATTCCAACACTCTGGGAGGCTAAGGTGGGAGGATTTCTTGAGCTCCAGAGTTTGAGACCAGCCTGGGCAACATGGTGAAACCCCGTCTCTACAAACAAAATACAAAAATTAGCCGGGCATGGTAGTGTGCACCTGTGGCCCCAGCTACTCAGGAGGCTGAGATGGGAGGATGGCTTGAGACCACGAAGTGAAGTCAAGGCTGCAGTGAGCCGTGGATCATGCCACTGCACCGTAGCCTGGGCAATACAGCAAGACCCTGTTTCAAAAGAAGGAAAAAAAAAAAAAGAAAAGAGAAAAAAACTGCGGTTCATTTGCTACACTCTCTCATGCCAGAGTTTCCTCTCACTGCCTACACCTTGTGTGCTAAAGCAAAACTGGCATTTCACTTTCTGCTGCTCCTCTGACAGTCCTGGCTGACGACTTGATTAAAGGCGTGCTTGTGACACTGTGCTTTCATTACTGATAACCTGCATTATATCATTTAATTCTCCCAATCCCTATTAGTTGCCAGCATTATTCTCATTTTATACCTGAGTCAAGTGAGGCTCAGTAAAGCTATGTAGTTTCCTTCAAATTGCTCACCCACTAGATTTTAGATTTGAGCCCAGGCTTAATTCTAGAACTGGGGTTCCCAGAACTGTCTCTGTGTAAAGCTAACTTCTGCAAACTTGCCATATGGAACCTCTTTTCTGCATAACACCAACCAAGAGCACACAGAAACAGGGTTCCCTGGAACACACTTTTGGAAATAATGATTTAAAGCTACGGTACTCAAACACCAAAACAGATACTCTTCTCTGCGAAGACCACAGTGAAATGAAAAAAATAATGACAATGTAATATGTCTTTCCTAAAGTGAAACTTTTTCACAATTAAAGGACTGTCCTTTATTCCAAAACAATGTTCTCATACTTTTTTGAGGGTAAGTACATATAAATTGCCAGCAACCATATGTCTGGAGTTCCCAAATTATTTCTGAAACTTTCTTGTTTGAAATATAAAGCCTGGGGACCACTGGTTAAAAGCATTACCTTTTTTTCTGTTGCATGACTGGAGTTTAGGATTATGGAAAACATCTGTATAACATGGGAGGGAAATAGTTTCTGTTTTAAGATTGTGAATCTAATTGATAATGAACTAGTGCGTTTTCCTTGCCATATGCTTACATATAAGAGAAAAAAACATTTCATGCTAGCAGGGTCTTTATTACAAAGAAGAACAAGAATACTTAATCTAGTTTTACGTTATGGGTGGCTGAAATGCAAAAATCGTTCTCCTTCTTCTGCTCATTTATTATAATCCCTGCTGTACAAGATGAATACAAATGTAACCCTCTGCCTTTTTCTCAAAAGTACAGTAACTCCAATTGCTAAGTCTACTAACAGGCTTCTTTTTCTCCTTAGAACTTCAATAAAAAAATACTTTAATAATCAGAGGGGCACATTTATTAGAAATACTGCCATAAAAACTTTCAACATCAATGTGATTAAAAGCAATCTTGCACTGAAATGCTATTTAAATAGTGAAATTTCACTTCTCCCTTTCTAAAGGAATTTTTTTTAATGGCACAAATCCCAGATGATTGTTTGCTATCTGCTGCAACCTTAGCTTGCATTTAATCTTTTTTTAAAAAGCCAATTACTTCTAATGCAAACTGCAGATACTTCCCCTCCCCCTCAAAGAAAAAGTTGTATAAAAGAACAACTAAATACAACACACTGACTGTTGTAAGGCACAGCAAGGAAAAGGCTCTGATATTTTTACTTAAAAAAAATGGCTTTTGGTAAAGGTCAGAATTTCTAGACAAGGATAAGAAAAACAAAGGTTAGGGTGACCTGCTCAAGCTCATGAAAAGCCATGTACATTCTGGAAAGGGCTCAGAACAGCAGAACGGTTAAGCATGTGAGCTGTGGAGTAATTAGACAGATCTAGGTTACAGGACCTCTTACATGCTTTGTGATCTTAGCGAGCTACCTCACTTTTCTGAGTCGTAGTTTCCTCATCTGTAAAATGGAGATAATGGTGATACCTAGATCATAGGACTGTGATTCATAAATACCTCATACTTCCCTCCTGAGATCAGAGTTTACAAGAACCAATCAAAATTGTAAATTGGACACAGCTTGGGAACCCCATCCTACTGTGCACATGGAAACATGTGCATGGTCTCCATGAATTGTGAAACATGAGGGTTCAGAAATTCAGCATGGATTGTGCAGGTGTTACTTTCCAGTAAGCACAAAATTGTAAAGATATGGGACCTAAAGAACACTGTCTGCCACCTTCTCCAATCAAAATGCAGATTTGTTTCTCTGTGAATTCTTCCTATAACTACTAAGACCTGTAACAAGGCTTCAGCTTCTCTAAACCAGCTAAGGGGCAGTGATTCTGGAGAATTTGAATGGAAATTCCATGAAAGTTCTGGACTCTTTCTCCTGCATATTTACATACCATGAGGAGCTTAATAGAACTCAAGCACCATTCTCATGGTCCATGGCTCTTGGAAGCTGGGGCAATAACAGCCTCTATTCGTGCTCTGTATGTGAACTGCTCCCAAACAGGTGTATGCCATAAAAAAGTCACACACTGGGGACTGTTGTGGGGTGGGGGTAGGGGGGAGGGATAGCATTAGGAGATATACCTAGTGCTAAATGACGAGTTAATGGGCACAGCACACCAACATGGCACATGTATACATATGTAACAAACCTGCACATTGTGGACATGTACCCTAAAACTTAAAAGTATAATTAAAAAAAAAAAAAAAGACAGTGAATGATAAAAGTGGACAAAGACAGCAACCTTCTTATGTGAAACCATTCCTACTCTCCATTATTTCCTTCTAACTCAACATGTTTCTTTAATATTGAATGAACTCTTGGTTTAAGACTAACGCATTTTATTATTTTGAAGATTCTCCCCTTCAAAATAGACAGTTCAAGAATAATAAGATCGCATTCTGCAATTCTGCAGAATGGGTTTCCTTTTATCAACCAAGAAACTCATCAGAACAGTGGTCAGCAAACTTTTCCTGTAAAGAACCAGATAGTAAATGTTTTGGGCTTGGTGGGTCATATGGTTTCTGTTCTGTGTAGTCCACTCTGCTGTTCACTGTATGCAGCAATCAGCCACAGACAAGTAAATGAATGCCCATGGCTACGTTTCAATAAAATTTAGTTATGGACACTGACACTGAAGTCTCATATAATTTTCACGTCATGAAATCTTTTGAGTTTTTATTCCAACCAATGCAATGTAAAAACCATGCAGGCAAGACGTGACCCACACGCTGCAACTGGGGAAAAGTCCCTGCTACAGGAGGGTCTTTCTAGGTCTCTGGGGGTTCCTGCACCTATGGGTTAGTGAAGAGCTTACAGGGAAGGAGTCACGCACAGGAGCTGTCAGCAAGGACACTGCCCACTGTCATGGCCACGCTGATTCTCATCTATGGAGGTGTTTCTTAAGTGTGGGCGATCTGCAACCAAATCACCTGACTGCCCCTTACATGTGCATTAATGTTCAAAAAGCACGAGGTGATGCTGAGGCAGGGAACTTGGATTTTACCGATTCCTGTCTGAGGCTTGGTTTATATCTCCACATAAGATATCAGCAGACTGCAAGTACTGCCATCTACAGAACCTTTACACATCCACAGAGAGGATCAGGAATGGTAGCCTGACTTGCCTCAAAAGAAAGGTGCAGAACACAAAAAGCCTCCATTTTGCAGGAAATAAGTTGAAGTCCATGTGAGCAGAAAATAAAAACCAAAAGAAATGATATGCTTCAAAATAATTCACTGTGGGGAGTAGGGCAGAGGTGAAGCAAGACTGGGCCATGACTCATTATTTGTTGAAACTGTGTGATGGATACAAGGAGGATCATTAAAATATTTTCTCTACTTTGTATGTTTCGAATTGTCCATAAGAAACAGTTGAGGAGAAAAGCAGACAAAAGAAACCCTAGAGAAAAATAGAAATGCTCTCTATTTCAGGGAGAGGATATTATACCTACAATGTAGTACCTTTAACAGTAAAATACTTCACAAACACCTATTTGTTTTCCATTAATTAACCATGAACCATTTTTTCCCCCTAGGAAAGAAAAAAGGTGGTACTCTGTTGACTCAGTCTGTGTTTACTGAGGCTATCCAACTCCCTAGCAAGCTTGTTTTGGTTTTTTTTTTTTTTTTTGAACTCTAGTTGCCTACAGGTGCTAACCACACACTTTTCCATCTTGCCCCAGGCTCAATCACGTTCAGGTTAATTATGAGAAGGAAATCACCCGTCATCAAGTGTGGACATCACACTGGGTTGCTATTCTACTTCTTTGCCTAAATAGCAAAGATAAGAGAGGTGATGTCCTGTCTGTACCTTTTCTGGAAAGTGTAAATGGAGCACTATATCAAGGACAGAGCAACGAAAAGTGCTGAAACCTTCTGGCCTCCCCTGGGGCCATACAGCAACACCCCCCTAAACACACAAACACACAGAATACTATCTTCTTTTGGAGTCACAATACAATGAAAAATTGGTCATTTGAACGACACACTGGAGTGACTCAATTCAATCTTCCTAGTAGCTCTACTCATTCACTTTTGGGGCAAATATTTACTGAGCACAATGGTGTGCAGGAGCTGAATATGCCTTCATCAACAACACTCCTGCCCTCAGGGAACTTACTCTCTAAACAAGGAGCCATCACATAATGAAGAGTTTCAAATGCTGACACGTAGAGTGCAGAAAGAAAAAGTACAGAGTACTTTGATACCATACAACAGTTAGACTTAGAGAAGTTATGGACAGCTTCCCAGAGAAGATGTCATTTTTCCCAATACCATTGCTGACTCCTACAATGACACCATATAGGTTTTAAAATCTGCTGTGCTTAACTAAGGCATTTAAAGTTTTTATTTTTTAAGGGTCTCTAAATGTTCAGGCACTAATATAGAAACCCTAATCAGTTATCAGTACCAATTAATTCAATCTAAACATAATTTTGTTAAGTTTCACAAATCCAAAATTTGTGGAAGTCCGGAATTTCACAAATCACCTTGGGGGAAAAAACAGTAATTTGTCTTTTGAGTTTAATCATTTCAAAAACGTCAACCGGGCACAGTGGCTCATACCTGTCATTCCAACACTTTGGGAGGCCGAGGTGGGTGGATCACTTCTGGTCAGGAGTTCGAGACCAGGCTGGCCAACATGGTGAAACCCCGTCTCTACTAAAAATACAAAAAGTAGCCAGGCGTGGTGGCAGGCGCCTGTAATCCCAGCTACTTGGGAGGCTGAGGTAGGAGAATCGCTTGAACCCAGGAGGCGGAAGCTGCAGTGAGCCGAGATCGCGCCTGTACCATTGCACTCCAGCCTGGGCAACACAGCGAGACTCCATCTCAACAACAACAAAAAGTCAAAATGTATTACCAATTTCTTCCCACCAAAATTAATCATGCTAACTAATATTACAAATTATAGAACAAGAATAAGGCAATACAAATACAAGAAACCAGGTTGACCTCTGAAAAATAACCAAATTTTGTCTTAACATTTGCCTACTTGTGCTAAATGGCAGAAGAGGGATGATATACTACCTAAACCACAAATAATTTCCCTCCATCTAAATCAAGAGTTCCAACCTTCTGCCACAACATTAACCCTTGGGTATTCTTGCCTTGGATAGGTTTACTACCTAAACCACAAATAATTTCCCTCCATCTAAATCAAGAGTTCCAACCTTCTGCCACAGCATTAACCCTTGGGTAGTCTTGCCTGACAGGAGTTGGTCAAAGTAATGTGTTACAAGAGGAAAAAGTGAAAAGAAAAAACAGGCAGAGAGCCTAGCTTAGCAGTTTTGAATTTTAGGGGTGGGGACGTGTAAATGATCCTTTTGAGAATCCAAGGGAAGCTGTGAACACCTACCCTAGAAAACTGACATATTATTTTGCATACAATTTCAGGGGAACTACAACCCCCTGAAGCCTTTTCAAAGGTCACAGATTAAAAAACCCCGTACCTAGAAATATAGAATTAAGAAGTCAGGTTATCAGCAGTTGAAAGAGTTAAAAGGAATTAGTGTGTACTGAGTCATTCACATGTTATCTAATTTAATTTCAACTCCTACAATAACCTTGGGAAGTAGATAGTATTATCTCCCAAAGAGGGAAAGTATATTCAGAAAGATGAAATAACTAACGCAAGGTTAAGCAGCTTTCTCTCACATCCAGGCTTTCTAACCCCTAGGTCCAAAATTGCACATTGGAGAATTCAAGTCAAGCGCATATTCCTAGAGATATTTCAAGATGAGGAGTTTCTGGCGGGGGTGGTGGCTCATGCTGGTAATCCCAGCACTTTGTGGAGGCCGAGGCGGGTGGATCACCTGAGGTCAGGAGCTTGAGACCAGACTGACTAACATGGTGAATGAAACTCCATCTCTATAAAAAATACAAAAATTAGCCAGGTGTGGTGGTGCGTGCCTGTAATCCCAGCTACTAGGGAGGATGAGGCCAGAGAATCGCTTGAACCCAGGAAGCAGAGGTTGCAGTGAGCTGAGAATTTGCCACTGCACTCCAGCCTGGGCAACAGAGTCAGACTCCGTCTCAAAAAAAAAAAAAAAAAAAAAAGAGTCGTTTCTGACTTCCAGTGATTCATTCACATGATCAATTTATCTACATATTTCTTCAACTTAATAAGAGGAATCAGTATGGATTTAACTTCAAAACATCTTTTCTTAGTAGCTGATAATTTTCACCAGACAATGAATAATAGTCTAATAAGTTTTGATAATATTAAATGTATTTTCATTTCTGAAGCAGTCTACAATGGTCTGTTAGGAGAACATAAAGGTCCACTGAGTGAGTGCTGGACATCCTCAAACTTGGACTTTAAAATATCCCCAGATAATCCACAAAGTCACAAACAAATGAAGAACTGACTAAATTTAAAACTTCAGTCTCAACTCAGACAGGTGTAAGTTCCAAGTGGCCTGGTAGCTACAGCATCCTCTAAATGGTTAGAGCAACTTTAAAAGGGGGAGGAGGGGAACCCTTAAAAAACACTAACAAGGGCCAGGCGGTGGCTCACACCTGTAATCCCAGCACTTTGGGAGTCCGAGGCAGGTGGATCACGAGGTTAGGAGATTGAGACCATCCTGGGCCAACATGGTGAAACCTCGTCTCTACTAAAACACACAAAATTAGCTGGGCTCGCCGCCTGTAGTCCCAGCTACTCGGGAGGCTGAGGCAGGAAAATCCCTTGAACCCGGGAGGTGGAGGTTGCACTGAGGAGGCGGAGGTTGCACTGAGCCAAGATCGCACCACTGCACTCCAGCCTGGCCACAGAGTGAGACTCCGTCTCAAAAAACAAAACAAAACAAAACACTAACAAGATCCATGTCCCTTTTGTGCCTCAAGTAGGTAGTTTAACGTCTTAGCTCTTCATGGAAAACATGCTGATAAAAGTATCCCAACAGAAAATAATACATATAGCAAAAATTAGGTACAGTCCCCTTAATTTGGTTGGGTGTCTGTCCAGCTCAAGGCACCCAGTGAAACATTAATACACTTAACTCATCCTTTACAGCAGAATTATTGATAATTACAATCTTGTTTTCACACACATTTAGAAACCTTTTATGTATATGTATCCACACCCAGAGAATGAAAACTAAGAACAAGAGTAGGTCAGGTCCTCTAAAGCTCTACTCCAACTGCTTACTATAAGAGTTGCCACCTAGTGATTTTAATTTTTTAAGCCCAGGCAGGCTGCCAATTCAGCACTAAAACCGGACTAGCAACTGATTTTTCCTATTGCAACATCATCAACAAGTCCTGTGCTTTCCCTTGCTTTCCTTTACCCTCAAACAGCAATTCTCATTTTAAAAATCAACTAATTTGTTCTATAATCTGTTCCAATTGGAAGCTCTCATCGGGCTGTCACTGGTATTACTCTTCCTCCGAGTGCCAAGAGGCCAAAAAGCGCCCAATTCAAAAAAACCGAAACAGAGTTAAGTGAAGAAAAAGCAGGTGTGAAAAGCGAGAAGGAAATGTGAAGACAGTAACAACGGGCAAACTTTGGACTTAAAAATGTTCCAGTTGCCAGAGTTCTACCTATTCTTGGGCCATAGACAAAAATTCTGCAAAATAAATGGCTACGAGTGAGAAATAAAATTGCATTCGGGGACTATAAACTCAGTATTCCGGGTCCAAACCTCACTCAAAGCCTTGTCCTAACTCACTGAAAGAATAACTTGAAACTGAACCCGAAGTTCATTGGACTTCAGAAGTCCTTTCTGACCACGGTGTGCCCAGGCCGAGTGCAGCTATTAGACAGCAAAAGCTGACTATTCAAAGAAAAAGAAAATCTCAAGAAAAAGTCTGACAGTTTCCAGATACCTGGCCTGACTTTCATTTGGAGGCATACCCTATTTCCCTAGTGTATCTTTTTACCAAACAGTTTAAAACTAACAAATAATTAGACCCTGATTTCACCAGCTACGGGCAGTAAAGGCTTGTTTGACCAAATAAAATTCTGGCTTTCTTTCCCCCGTGATCTTGGCAGCTCGCAAAAAATCTGACCAAAATGCACTCCGGGTTATGATGATCTTTTTGTAGCATCCTCAACTTGTACCTTAAATCCTACAAAAATAAGACTGCATAGGTAAAGCATCATCTTCAAGTTCAAAATTCGTTTCGATTGCCAACAGAAAATGTCCCCTAAGCATTCGTGGAAAGGTTTCAAAGCTGAGAATTCCTTCCTCTACTCCTGTTTCTCCGTAAGGAGGTCAGAAATGCAGAGATCTAGGTTAAACTTCCCGCCGGTTCCCAGCGCTCATCACCAATAACGCTGCTCCTGCCTGGTCACAGAAGGATTCCGGACGCTCCTTTTTACAGGAGGCCCCCAAACCAAACTTTCCAAGCGCTCTGCCCCCTCCCTCCCTCCTCAGGCAGCATCTTCGCAGGCACGGGGAGTCGGGGAGTCGGTATGGTGGGCTGATGTTGCCGGTCCCAGTGAACTGTCAAGGAAACTTCCCAGGGGTTTGCACAAACTCCATCAGGGGGGCTGGACTCACCTTCCCGACAGAGCCCCATGACTTCGCGGTTTTTCCCAAACTCCTTGAAACTTTCGTCCAATTCTGTCCCTAGGAGATATACACACACAGGAGGAGGGGAGAGGCAGGTCAGTGGCCGGGAGTGTGACGCACACTCACGCACGCACGGGGTAGGTGTGGGCACCTCCGCGTTCCGCAACCGAGCAAACGATAGCATCTCTGCCCCTCGAGGGGGCGGGTCACAGGAGAAGAGGCAGGGGGGAGGGGAGGAGAGAGGAGGGGGTCGCGAGGGGCTGAAGGGGGGAGGAGGGCGTGGACACCTACCGTCCTTCCCAGGAAGTTTGGAAGCCTCAACCCACAGATTCCACGACTGTCCCAGCATCACTTCAGGACTGGGCAGAGGCCTGCGCTCCCCGACCGTCGCCATTGCGGCGGCCGAGGTGGAGGCGGCGCCGGGCCCGCCGTCCTCCGGCCGTGGGCGCCGTGGCGGCGGTGGCGGCTGCTGCTGCCGCTGGGGCTGCGGAGGCTGTTGCTGCTGCTGCTGCTGCTGCTGCCGGGCGGCCGCAGCTGCTGCTCCGCCCGCCGCCGCCGCCGCGCGGCGCGGCTCCCCCCTGACGTCATCCGCGGCCCGTTCCGACATTCTTTCCGCTCCTACAATGTAACAAAAAAAAGGGGGAAAGAGTCGCGCGGGGGCCGTTTTTTAAGGAGGCGCCAGGGAGTTCCGGCGGCGTGCGCGGCCCGCGGACCGGGTGGGGCACGCTGACAGCGCCCCCATGGCCGCCCAGCCCCCCGAGCCCGCCTCCTCGAGGCCACCCCCCGCCCCGGGCGCAAAGTCCGCGGCGCGGGCTAGCTTTCGCTTTCGACTCCCGCGGCCGCCCGAGGGAGGGGACGGGCAGCAGGCGGCCCGCCACCGCGGCGCTGGGTCCCCTGCCTGCCTCTGCTCAGAGGACCTGGCGCGGAGGCCAGCGCCAGAGCGGCCCGGCTCCAACCCCGCGCCCCACCATGGCAGCCCGCGCGGGGAAGCCCGAGCCGCACCCCAGGACCTCCAGCTGCCCACCCTTCGGCCGCTCGCATCCCCGGGCCCGGCCCGGCTGCCCCGCTCCTTCCTTCCGTCCGCGCGTCCGTCCGAGCGGCGGCACACGGCCGGCTCCCTTAAGCGGAGGCGCCTCCCGCCGCCTCCTCCCACTTGCCGGTCCCTCCCTCTCAGCTCGCTCCGGCGAAGTTTGCACGTCAAGCCCCCGGACTGGAGCCAGGGAGAAATCGGAAATGCAGCCACCTATGGAGGAGCCGGCCGGCCGGCCCCAGGGGAGCGCGGGACAGGCTGGTGCAGGGGGCACTTTGCCCTCGGCTTGCGGGCGGCCGCAGAGTTGTCAAAAGCATGAATGGGAAGCCGCCGCAGAGCGGACTCCGGGCATGCAGGGAACCTTGGGCTAGCGGGGAAGTGCCCCCCAGGTGTCTGCCCAGGTGTCAGGACGAAGTACCGTGTGCACGCCACGCCGCCCACATGTGTGCCCACGACCCGCAATTGGAAGTCACACTGTGCGCCCGGGGAACTTGAATTCGTCCAGCAAAGAGAGAACATGAGATCAGTGTGCGAGGGAATGGAGGAGAGTGAAACAAACCGAGAGGAGCTTTAACCCGTGTACATATTTTAGAGGCAGCACCCCAAGTTTCTGGGTTTCCACTGCTCCTGGAAGTGATTCATTCACCCCAAAAATAAAAATCGGATTCATTCTTAACTTGAGTTGTTAGTCCTTCCCTCTTTATGGTTGTCTTTTCTTGGGCAGGACGAGACCCTAGGGATTAAAAGAATATAAGGAATTCCTACAAAACATGTTTAGAAAATACTGTTTTCGGTCAAATTTTGTTCACTAAATTAAGCACTGGCCCACAAAACTTAGCACCCCTCCCCAACATACACAACATTTGCTTAGCGATAGGCTACAGATGGCAAAATAAAAGGCTACTTAATGACCTAAAGCATTAAAAATACTTGAAACAGTAGCAGACCACACCACTTCCAATAACTTGATATTATTACTATTTTCTCAAATTGATGTGAAAATTTGAAGCCTGAGACAAAAACAGTGATTCTTTTCAGCATGTTTCACACTGCAGTAGTATCAACTCCTGTAGTGTGTGTCAGACATGCTTGCTCACAAGTGCTTTCTCTGACTAGATGGGGAGGAAGTGGAAATCTTTTTTTTTTTTTTCTGTACCTCAAACATCTGATGTGACAGAGGTAGCCAACTTCTTTGTTGGTCCAACTTGCAGAAACACAGAAAAGTTTACATAAGCATAAAAATTAATAAAGAAATGTTACTGCAACCCAAACATAAGGTGGGACTGCTAGAGAGGGTTTGGGGTTCAAAATTTAAAAGCACACACACACACTTACACATAAACACACACACACACATTTTTATTTTAGAAAGATTTAGAAATAAGTCTGTAAAATTTTTTCCTGGATTGCATGCAAACGAGTCCAAAAAGTGAAACCATGGTTACTTCCTGTCCTTATCAAAATAACCAAAATAGTAGAAATGATTGGAAAGATTTAATTTTAAAAACCATTTCTACAGCTTTAACTTCCTCCATAAGACTATCAATGAGAAAAATGCACAGGAGTAAAACATATAATTCCCTTGACAGGAATAGAGTTCCCTCCTAACTTTTAACATAGCTTAGATGACCCCTGTGCAGATTTTCAATTTTTCATTCATTCCAAATCACTGCAAAATCTGAATAATTACATGAAAACACCCAACCTCTGTTTTCCTAAAGTACACAATTTATTACTTGGAATTTTGAAATTCTACACTTAAGAAAAACGAAAATTTGGATTTTAACGGCATTTGAAGCTACCATTGAAAAGAAAAGCTTGCGGCCAAGCCATATAGATAACAAAGGGAGCTTGCTTGTTGAGTACAGCTCTTCAGATCCCTGCAAGTACAGAGTGAGAACAAAAATAAGGAGAATGGCAAACATGAAGTATGGTCCTACTTCCTCAAGACATTGCTTGATTTTCCTCTTTTGGATGTGAAACTACTTCAAAATTCACTAATATTACTTCTAGCCAATGGGGATCAATGCAGCAATTTAGAATACTTCAACTTCTTTCCCAATTCCTGCTTGATACCTCTTTTTTTCTAAGTTTTTGATTGGTTTAATAAAACACAACCGGGCTTGAAATGAAAAATATTAAGTATCCTCTTGGCATTATGATCGTTATTAAGGGAAATTATTACAAATAGCAGTTACCAATTATTGAGTACCTCAATATTCAAAACTAATAGCAAGCTATCAATTATTGAGGAATCTCATAAATAAGTACTATAAATAAGTGTCTTATATCAAACTGAGCAATTCAGCTCAATCCTTTAGGAAACTTACTATCAAACTGAAGAGGATGTGCAGACAAGAGATTGACGGGCATCTCCTGGTATTTCTTCAACCAGTTCTCTTTTGCAGCAGCCAATGCATTTTACCCACTCTTTCTTCACCCATAAAAAAGTCCTAACTCCTAGAAATGTTCTGATATCCATAGCTGTTAGAAGTTTCCTTAAAGTTGGAATGAGTCACCAAAAAAAGTCAAAACAGCAAGCTGACACAGTGCATCTGATATTTGAATTTTGGCAACTTTTAAAAGCGTTCCTTATGCAAAGCATACTGTTTATAAACAAGAGTACAACAGAAACCCAATACTTAGCTGTATTACCTACAGTCCCACAGTAAAGAACTTGATGACCTCTTACCTAGATAATCCCCTTTCCATACCACCAAATTATAAAAAGAATGTAACTGCGTATAAATTTTTTGTGTGTGTACGTGTGTGTGGAGATGACAAGGTCTCACTATGTTGCCCAGGCTGGTCTCAAACTCCTGAGCTCGAGCAGTCCTCCTGCCTTGGCCTCCAAAAGTGTTGGGATTACAGGCATGAGCCACCACACCAGGCCAATACAATTTATATTCACTTAATATGTTATTTTAATATAGTATTATGCCTGTATAATATCAATCAGTGCTTCTGCCAGTGCATTTCTGATGATGCGTTATAACTCTGAGGAACTTCACTGTCTGAAAACTGAAGTAATAATTCATTTTATATGGCTTGAGTAATGAGTATTCAATTTATCCAACAATTCCTGATTGCCTGCTACAGACCAGGCACTCTACTAGGCACCAGGGTGAACACAAGATAGTAATTTCACTGAGTATGTGAGAAAAGTAGGAAGTAGGGGAAACAATTCATCAAACACGCTTGTGGAGAAAAACTGTCACCACCAACTAGATTGTCTATGGCTTAAGAACTGGGCTGTCAGAGGTGAAGTACTGCAAATTCTGTGCATTTCATCCCTTCCAAGGACATATTTAAAATGTGGTCTTATCTCATCAGCCAAATTTAGGGATGTTCTCAGTAGATGCCAAGGGTAACAAGTCTCTCTTTACAAAAAGGATTCTTTGCACTCATAAAATGTTTTGTTCAAAGGCCAAAGGTATCACAATGTACAAAAACAAAACAAAACAAAAAGTTGACCTTTCCTACATTAAATCCAGTTTAATGTAAAAAGGCTAAAACTACCCAAAACATTTCTAAGGTACAAGATCCCACACAACCGTTTTTCAATTGGAAAAAACCACCAGTCCCAATACAACATTTTAATAAACTTGAAAAGCAGTTAACTACAGTATACTTATCTGTGTAAATTACAGGGTTGGTAACAGAGATTCTCCATTATCAACCCCAAAGGACTGAAGTCATTTGAGTAACAAGAAACTCAGATCCACTAAATTAGGAATGTGTTGGCTTTGGTTTCTTTATATCTTCCTAAAATTGGCTGAGCCTTTGTTCAAACCCTCTCTCACTCCTCTGACTACATCTTTCCCTTTCCTCCCTTCTTCTCCAGAGAGAGCCACGGCTGTATTCTGCACAAGGGGCATGCCTTTCCTTAACTATGCTCCCTCTAGTGAAATACCTTACAGCTTGTCATGAATATCAGTATTCCAGTAGAGGGAGAACGGTGGAAAGAGTAAATTGAATTCATCAGCTTAGTGGCTGGAATTGATAGCAATCAAGTGCAAAATTAGGAATAATAAGGACAGTTGCAAGAGTGAGGACTTAAAGATAAGACATAAATAGCTTTTTAAAAACTTAACCTGTACACATACTCATTCTACAGTAAAATGTATCTATGCTAAATATCTCAAACTCTTGAATTTTTGGATTGTTTTCTTAATCATATGTTTGCACGTACATATGAACTCTCCCAAAGAAACATTCACCAGTAATAGCAAATTGCTTGAAAAGAGAAGAAAATTTGAAAATACACATATAAAAGGTAATAATAAATTATAACATAAAAGGTAATTAATAATGCCCAGTGTTTCTAGGGATTTAAAACTGGCTTGTAGTTTTATGACAAACTTGATTTGAAATGTTGATTTAAAGTCTTTAGGCTGAAGAGTTTTTTAAAAATAGAAAGTTTCAAGTTATAGAAAAGGAGTGGAGGCCAGGCGTGATGGGCTGACACCTGTAATCCCAGCACTTTGGGGGACCAAGGCTCAGGTGTTGGAGACTAGTCTGGGCAACACAGTGAGGCATAGTCTCTACTGAAAAAAACAAACAAACAAACAAACAAAAAAACAGCCAGGCATGCAGGCATGTGCCTATAGTCCCAGCTACTTGGGAGGCTGAGGGGGAGGACTGCTTAAGTTTGGGAGATTGAGGCTGCAGTGAACTGAGATCGTGCCACCGTACTCCAGCCTGGATGACAGAACAAGACCCTGTTTCTAAAAAAAAAAAAAAGACAAGGAATGGAAAAGTTGGACCAATATTCAGCTATAAAAGGAAGTTGATTGTATAGAGTTCTAGTGTACTGTGTCAGCTAGTACATAGCTAGACATAAAATGCAGGTTAAACACATTGTTAAACGTAATTTCCCATGTACCTTTGTAGTGACAATGCTGTAAATATCACCATTTTTGGGGGCTCAACCATTAAGAGAATGGGTTCTAGGGCCTATCTGCCCAGGCTGAATCCCACTTCTACCACTACGAGCTGTGTAACTCTGGGGAAATCACTTAGCCTCTCTGTGCATATTTTTACATCTATAAAATGAGTAAAAAAAGAGTAACTACTTTATGAAGAACACTAAGAAATTTACAGTGCAAAAAAGCACACTGTGTCAGCTATTACTATTAGCACCATGCTTGTCACATAGTAAGCCCTAATTCTAATCTATGTACGCTATACTATCAGACCAGTCTTGCTGAATTATGGCTTTAGCCATGTTAGTGATTGCTGTAACATTTTTAGGGGCTCCCCACTGACTGATAAATAAAAACTTCTCTCCTAGCATTCAAGGTCCTCTACAGTCTGCCCTTGCCTCAGCTCCACCACTTCTACACTGTTCAGTTGCCTCCTGCAGGTAGTCTATGGTCCAGCCCAAATGACAAATTCAGAACTTCAAACATGCCCCCACCCCAACACCATCCAACTCCCAGCTCCCAAGCCTTTGCTCATATAGGCCACTCCATCTTTAACAGTTTCCCTCCCTTGGCAGAAATCTTGCTGACAGTTTCCCTCCCTTGGCAGAAATCTTGCTGTTCAATCAAAGTTCTTCCACAAATCCCATTTCTTTAACAAACTCTTTCCTGAACCCTCTCACTAAGCACATGGGAACTCATCCCCACCTCTATATCACAGGACTTCATGGATTCAGAGTTAAGAGTATATGCTCTGAAATCAAGGTGACAATGAGACATACATTTAGTCTCCCAGAGATCAACAGTTTGCATTCCCAACATAAGGGTGTTATTTAGAACCTGGAACCCACTTTCCCACAAACCATAAGACGAGTTGTAACTACGTCTCCAAATTGGTCAGCAAAATGCCTCTGGGGTGAAACCTAGGACTAACAATGCAGGTGTGTTAGTATAAGAGGGAAGGAACAACACAAATGCTTCTTCCTCCTTTCCTCAGCCAAGGTCCAGCTCTAAGCAAAGCCATAGATCCAGCAAACATGGCACCCTTGACTTTCCCACATTCTGTCTTTGCACCGTGATCCAGGAGCCTACCTGAGTTTGTACTGCTTCTCAAAAGACAGACTGTTCCACAAAAACTTGCACTCCCTTTCCACCTCCAAAGTAAAGCTCTCCTTTTCTTGGTAGAGGTAAAGGCCTGCAGATTTAACTATTTTTCACTAATGTGTATGAATGACTATGAATGAATACAGTTATCTGTCCTCCTGTCCTCCCCAGTACACATGCAAAGAAATATAAAGGGTAAGACCTTACCCCAAATGACTTCTAAGTGTACTGGTCCATAAACCTTTCTTCCTAGAAATACACAATTACTAACTACACTCTTATGGCCATTCTGATTTTAAATGACATCATCTATGGCTCAAGGCAAATATTTATTTTCACCAATTTAATCTTTTATTTTAACCAATATTCTCTTTTGATCAACATAAAATTTTCAAGACCTGGAGACCTTGATCCTGTGTCCACTTCCTACTATGCCCCCACGTCTACATCAAGGTGTTCTAAGTGAAGGAACTTCAGGAGTGGAAAAGGGGAACCAAAACAAAATTGCTCCTGGTGAGAAATCTGCCTTTCCTGCCTTCCAGAGCTTGCTCCATCTCTTCGGAAAACAGGTATTTTCAAAAAGCATGAGGATTTTTCCAAATGGTTTCTGGGGCAGTGGCAGCAGAGCAGCAATCACAAGCGGGCAATTAGTGGGCTGGAATCTGACTTATCAGGTAAGGTTCTGTTTTAAAAACAGAGCCAAGGCCGGGTGCGGTGGCTCACACTTGTAATCCCAGCACATTGGGAGGCCGAGGGAGGCAGATCACGAGGTCAGGAGATTGAGACCATCCTGGCCAACATGGTGAAACCCGGTCTCTACTACAAATACAATAATTAGTTGGGCGTGGTGGCACGTGCCTGTAATCCCAGCTACTCAGGAGGCTGAGGCAGGAGAATCTCTTGAACTAGTGAGACAGACGTTGCAGTGAGCCCAGATTGTGCCACTGCACTCCAGTCTGGCGACAGAATAAGACTCCGTCTCAAAAAAAAAATTAAATTAAATTAAAAAAGAATGAAAACAGAGCCAAATGGGTAAATTGAACTTCATCAAAATTAAACTTCTGTGCTTCAAAGGATACCATCAAGAAAATGAAAACCCACAGAACCTACACATTTTTGCAAATCATATATCTGATAAGGGACTTGAACTAGAATGTAGAAAAGAAAGAACTCAGCTCAGTAAATTAACAACAACAAAAAAAGGTCAACATCATTAGTCATTAGGGAAATGCAAATCTAAATCAGAGATACCACCTCTCACCCACTAGGATGGCTGTAATAAACAACAACAACAACAAAAGAACAGAAAATGAAGAGTGTTAGCAAGGATATGAAAAAACTGGAATCCTCATACATTGCTGGCAGGAATGTAAAATAGTGTAGCCATTGTGGAAAACAGTGGTAGTTACTCAAAAGGTTAAACACAGAATTAGCATATGATCCAGCAATTCCACTTCTAGGTATACACTCAAAAGAACTGAAAGCAGAGACTCAGATACCTGTGCACTAATATTCATTAGCAGCATTATTACTAAAAGCCAAAAGGTGGAAACAACCCACATGTACATCAACAAATGAATAAACAAATTGTGATATATCTCTACAAAGAATATTATTGCCAGGTGCAGTGGCTCAAACCTATAATCCCAGCACTTTGGGAGGCCAAGCCAGGCAGATCACGAGGTCAGGAGTTCAAGACCAGCCTGGCCAAGATAGTGAAACCCATCTCTCCTGAAAACACAAAAAAATCAGCCGGGCATGGTGGTGCACGCCTATAGTCTCAGCTACTTGGGAGGCTGAGGCAGGAGACTCACTTGAACCCGGGAGGCGGGACTTGTGGTGAGCCAAGATCGTGCCACTGCAGTCCAGCCTGGGCAACAGAGCGAGACTCCGTCTCAAAAAAAAAAAAAAATTATTCAGCCATAAAATGAAGCACTGATACATGCTCCAACATGAATGAATCTTGAAAACATTATGCTAAATGAAAGAAGACAGACAAATAGGTCACATATTATTTGATTTCATTTAGGTGAATTATCCAGAATAGGCAAATCCATACAGACAGAGAGCAGATTAGTGGTTTCCAGGGGCTGAAGGAAGAGAAGATGGAGAGTGGCTGCTTAGGAATGCGATGGGGTCTCCTGTGTGGGTGCTAAAAATGTTTTTGACCTAGATAGAAGAAACAGTTATACAATCAATACTGCGAATACACTAAAAACTATTAAATGTACAGTTTAAAGGGGTAAATTTATGGCATTTGAATTATATCTCAATAAAGCTATTTTTTAAGCCAACATTAAAACTTGGAAAATTTCACAAAAAATTCCAGATTGACTTATCTTGAAAAAATCCTAAGTAAAATCTGACACCACCAGCCACAGCATTCCTCATGGGAACATGAATTGGAGATGAAGCTGGTCCTGGAACCCATCTCTGCCGCCACCTAACTCTGGACATTGGCAGGACAATTTTTTCATCTGTACCTCAGTTAGCTCCTCTGCAAAAGGAAGATAACAATAATATCTACCTCATCAGCTTATGAAGAGTCAATAAATTAATATGTTCAGAATAGTGCCTGGCACATATTAAGTGCTCAGTGTGTTAACTACTTTCACATTTTATAACAATTCATCCTCTAATAGAGGTATGTGGCCGTTACTTTTCAACTTTTTGTTTGTTTTTACAAATAAAATAGCATATAATGTAATGATTCAAAAGAAAGAAGTGCAAAGACAGCCAAGATAAACATTTTCTAAAGAAACATGCAAAATATACTATGAATCATATGTGCCTTTTTTTTTTTTTTTTTTTTTTTTTGAGACAGAGTCTCGCACTGTTGCCCAGGCTGGAGTGCAGTGGCGCAATCTTGGCTCACTGCAAGCTCCACCTCCTGAGTTCACGCCATTCTCCTGCCTCAGCCTCCGGGGTAGGTGGGACTACAGGTGCAAGCTCAGCTAATTTTTTTGTATTTTTAATAGAGATGGGGTTTCACCATGTTAGCAAGGATGATCTCAATCTCCTGACCTCGTGATCTGCCTGCCTCGGCCTCCCAAAGTGCCGGGAATACAGGCATGAGCCACCGTGCCCGGCCCACATGTGCCTATTTTTGTGAAAAAGTGGTGATGATGATGATGATGATGATGATGCTAAGTCTATGCAAAAAACAATATAGATAACTCTAGTTTTACCATATGAGAAGCAACGAGTTAAAGAATTAAAGATGCTTTAATTCTTTAAACTTAAAGGAACTTTTTATTAGCATATATATTTATATAATGTTTAGATTTTTTATCAACATAGTTTTATATTCAGGATGATTATTTTAAAAGATGATTATCCTTTTATAAAGATTTTTTTTTGAAGAAGAAACTCTAAACTAATATTGAAACTTTTGTGAGATTGTCACAAAACTCTGTTAGGTGAGTAGCAACGGCACAGACTGATAAAACTACAAGCCACTTCCTTTGCTTGAAACTTCATCTTTAGCTGGGATTCCCAGAGCACCAACCTCTCTTGAGTTTCCTTCTTCCTCATGGAGTATATGGTGCTATATTTATAGCTGCTAAACTCCTTAGCCAGTCAATATCTTTCAATATCTAGCCAAACCTTTTCCCACCCTTAGCATCCACCGCTCTGCCTTACAAAGACTCCACTCTAGCTAAACCACCTTCTCATGTCCAAGACATAAAGTACACATTTCTGAAAGTCTTTCTAAATGCCATTATTTTTTAAATACAACTCACATAACTGAAATTCACCATTTTCACCATTTTATTATTTATTTACTTTGAGACAGGGCCTCACTCTGTTGCCCAGGCTCAAGTGCAATCCAGCTGGTGCAATCACGGCTCACTGCAGCCTCAACCTCCAAGACTCCAGTGATCCTCTCACCTCAGCTCTCAAGTAGCTGAGACTACAGACGCATGCCACCACGGCTAGCTAATTTTTGTACTTTTTTTATAGAGACGGGGTTTCAAATGTTGCCCAGGCTGGTCTCAAACTCCTCGACTCATGTAGTCTTCCTGCTTCACCCTCCCCAAAGTGCTAGATTTACAGGTATGAGCCACTGCAACTGGCCTTTAACCATTTTAAGTGTACAACTTGATGACATTTAATACATTCACAGTGTAGTACAACCAACATTACTATCTAGCTCCAGAACATTTTCATCACTCCAAAAGGAAACCCTGTATTCATCAAGCAATCACTGCCCACATTCCCTCCCCAACCCCCGAAAACCACATCTGCTTTCTGTCTCTATGGATTTGCCTATTCTGAATATTAAATGAAACCACATAATATGTGGTCTTTGTGTTTGGTTTCCTTCATTTAATAAAACGTTTTCGAGGTTTATCCATGTTGGAACATGTCATCAATATTTCCTTCTTTTTTATGGCTAAATAATATTCCACTGTGTGTTATACACACACACAATGGAATACTATTCAATCTTTAAAAAGAAGGCAATCCAGCCAGATATGGTAGCTCACAACTGTAATCCAAGCACTCTGGAAGGAAGGCCGAGGTGGGAGGAACACTTGAGGCCAGGGTTCAGGAGTTCCAGACTAGCCTAGGACACATAGCAAGACCCCTATCTCTATTTCTGTTTTTTTTAGAGAGAACTCCTGTCATTTGCAGCAACATAGATGAACCTGGAGGATATTATGTTAAGTGAAATAAGCCAGGCCCAGAAAGACAAACAGCACACAATCTCACTTATATGTGGAATCTTAAAAAGTTGAATTCATAGAAGTAGAGAATAGAATGGTGGTTACCAGAGGATAGAGGTGAGGGGTTTAGGGAAAGTTAGTCAAAAGGTACAAAATTTCAGTTAGGAAGAATGAGTTCAAGAACTCAGCTGCAAAACATGCTTACTATAGTTAATAACAATGTATTGTATTCTTGCAAATTGCAAAGAGACTAGATAAACATTCTCACAACCAAAACATAAGTATGAGAAGTAATGCCTACGTTAATTAGCTTGATTTAAGCCATTCCACAATGAATACATATTTTAAAAGAATACATTGTACATGATAAACATATCCAATTTTTACTTGTTAATTAAGAAAAAAAGGTAAGTGCCAATTCAATGGCAGGGATATTTGTCCTTTCGATTTACTAATTTATCCCCAGTGACCATAAGAGAACAGAGCACATAGGTTGGCACCCAATAAATCTTTGTTGAATGAACAGATATTGGGCCTACAATCTGTTGCTGAGAAGAGATTGCCACATTAGATGGATCATGGACCGGATGGTTTCTCACAGTTCCACCTGGCTCACTTTATTCCCCTCTCTGGTCTCTCTGGCCTTTACAGACTTTTGAATTTGTGCCTCCTCTTCTTTCTCTGCTTCTTGGTCACTTACTTCCTGGCATCATATTAATCTTTTCATTGGTATAATATTCAAAAAAGCATTAAGTCATCACTGCAGTCCATGTAAATCACCTCCTATTCTTCTCCTTTTCCTCCCAGGGACAATCGCCATGCACACAGTAGAAACTCCATAAACAGGCACTAAAGAGCTCCTCTGGCATTCTGCCAAACATGTTTCCTCTTAACTTCTCCCCATACCCCTCCATTGTCAGTGATTGGACACCATACAGGAAAGCCTGTTTCTCTCTTCTCTGGCAACTTGCAGACTTGATACAATGAACATTCAATGTGATGACTTCAACGATCACTGAAAGACATCTCTGCATTATGGCCCTTCAGCTTTAGTCCAGAACATTTTAAGAGACTGCTTTTAAGGTGGAGACTTCATAGCTCCCCAAACTCTTGTTCTGTTAAACATCTCAACAGTACTAAAACACTTTTTGTGAAGCTGTTTCAGATTGGTAATGGTAAAAATGTTATCTTTTACGTGTTGTCTGAAATGCTATCATTTTTGCTACAGTTGCCTAAAACCTGATTGTGGCATCACATTTGTTGCCTAAGTATGTAAGATAATTGATTCCAGAGGCTGAAACTCCTTTCGTCTTCCTTGTTTCGATTCTGTTCTGTTTTAGTCTTTAATGACTCATCTTAAACTGCACCTTAACTTAAAGGTTATCTCATTCCTTTCAGAAGTAGGAGAATAATTTTTTTGTTGTTGTTGTTGCTTGTTTTTTAAGATAGGGTCTTGCTGTCGCTGGGGCTGGTGTGCAGCAGCATCATCATGGCTAACTGCCCCCTCAAGCTCTTGAGCTCAAACCATCCTCCTGCCGCAGCCTCCTGAGTAGCTGGGACTATACGCATGCACCACCGTGCTTGGCTACTTTTTAAAAATGTTTTGTAGGCCGGGCGCAGTGGCTCACGCGTGTAATCCCAGCACTTTGGGAGGCCGAGGAGAGCGGATCGCGAGGTCAGGAGATCGAGACCATCTTGGCTAACACGGCGAAACCCCGTGTCTACTAAAAATACAAAAACAAAATTAGCCGGGCGTGGCGGCAGGCGCCTGTAGTCCCAGCTAGTCGGGAGGCTGAGGCGGGAGAACAGCGTGAACCCAGGAGGCGAAGCTTGCAGTGAGCCAAGATGGCGCCACTGCACTCCAGCCTGGGCGACAGAGCAAGACTACGTCTCAAAAAAAAAAAAAAAAAAAAAAAAAATTTCTAGAGTTGGGGGTGTAGCTATGTTGGCCAGACTGGTCTCAAACTCCAGAGCTCAAGCAATCCTTCCACCTCAGCCTTCCAAAGTACTGGAATTACAGGTGTGAGCCACTGTACTCAGCCCTTTTTGTTTTTTTAAATCAAAATTCCTCCAGGAATTTCCTGTTTCATATTATGTGAAACTTCACCACTATCCTCCCAAAACAGTAAATGTACAATGGTGGACATGCAGTGAGAAACAACATTAATGTGCCAGGCGTTGGTGGCTCATGCCTGAAATCCCAGCACTTTGGGAGGTCAAGGCGGGTGGATCACTTGAGGTCAGGAGTTCGAGACCAGCCTAGCCAACATAGCAAAACTCCATCTCTACTAAAATACAAAAATTAGCCAGGTGTAGTGGTGAGCACCTGTAGTCCCAACTACTCAGGAGGCTGAGGCACAAGAATCACTTGAACCTAGGAGGTGGAGGTTGCAGTGAGCCACGATCACGCCACTACACTCCAGCCTGGGTAACAGAGTGAGACTCTGTCTCAAAAAAAAAAAAAAAAGACACTCCATTAATGATGGCTGCTATTTTTGTAATGATCAGAGACTACTCATCACCACAGAGCTGTCTGTCAGCCTGGGCAAAGGCACTGGGCCCAGAAAGTGTTCCTGAAGAACGCTTGCCTGTTTTACAATCTTGCTGAGGATCTTCCCTGCCCTAAGCAGCTGGGTCTACATTACATGGAAAGACAAGAAAACATGAGCTGAGGGAATGGTGCTGGAAAGAAACAAGAGCACACTTTTGGATAACTTCCAGAAAAAAGTGGGTATAGACTGGGAAAGAAGGAGGATTCTATAACTAAAGTCTTCCTGCAATTTTAACAAATTTGGAGGGGATGCTATTTAGCAGTTTTTGTGGTGAGAAACAAACACCTAATAATATCATACTCCTAAACTCATTGTATTTTTCTAAGATCATATTCAGGATTACATTTAACATTTGAGATCTTACACAGATGCCTTAAACTATCATCCTTTGGTAAAACTCAAACTCTATTATAACTGGAAGTATTATATTTATTCAACTGTGTTTGCGATATCAGAACAGCCAGTTACCTTTTCTTTGGAGGGCAGGCCAAAAATCCTGATCGATTTACCAATGGATCTTCATCTGCTGCAATTGTGAAAGCTCGTTCGTCTTAATTCTGTTCAGATCTGCAAAAACAGAAAAAGGGCAAATGGATGAAACAGTGGATGGACAAAGCTAATCAGAAACATACAATCTCATTGGTTGCCAGATATTCCAAAATTATATGTGTTTTGAGATGTCAAACTAATTTCAAGACATTTTACCAATTTTACAACAAATGTGATTTTTTTTTTTTTTTTTTACAATGAACTTAATTGGCTATAGTTACAATAAACCAAGAACAAATGACTATTCAATATGTACACAGAGTTAGCCTCCTGGGGCTTAAAATCATTGTATATAATTTGCACTAATGAGTTTCCACTTAATTTTTAAAATGGCGATTCAGAAAGCCTGCTCCTATGAAACTTGTCAAATCACAGATTTTAAAAATAGACTGAATGAGATTATTATTTGGAGAGCTCATGCTGTCCTTCATCATTTCAGCAGTTTATAAAAGCAATTTTTAATACTTCAACAGGAAACAAAAATTCAATTAAACCATCTTATTGAAAAGCACAGGGAAACTATGTGCTCCATTATCTTCATAGTTGTGTGCATATATTTCAGGTAAAATGTGGTAACTTTTTAATTAATTTGTGGAGGAGCAATGAGTTAAGGAGTCAATAAATTACAGATTAACAAACCAAAGTTAGAAAATAAGCTGATCTTCAAATCTCACATGCAGCAGAAGAGAAAAAGCGGCAAATATGGGCAATGACACAGCTATCGGGCAGATGTTGTCAAGGTATAAAGCACAAGACAGGCTGAGCTCATATGAAAAATTCACTACTCATATACTTCTCTCCCTATAATTCTCACTGGCTATAAAGCAAGATGTGGAGGAGGTAATATTGCTTTGCTCCACTTTTATTTATTTTCATGTACTCTAAGATGGTAACCAAATATTCCTATGGCCTGAGATCCTAAGATACAAATAAAGCATCTCTGAAAATCAGTGGCTGAAATTATATGCCATGTTTTGAACATTTCCTCATAATTATCTTTATTAGGTTTTAAGTTATTCCCAGGTCATATTGCTTCCCTCTCCCTTTTTAAAAGTGTCAATTTTATTCACTCAAAATGCTATTCAGTAATGCTTAAAATCATTCCCACAATCTTTATAAACCAGATGTTTCTCTTCTGGTTTCTAATTCCTTCCCAGTCTCCTTTCTTTTAAAAAATTTCTCTGATTTCCATTTTAGTGCTCCTTTTCTGCCTTACTTCCAATAAAAGCTGCTTTCTTGTTTAACATGTCTGTCCTGAGCCAAAATGCATTTCTTTGAATCCTAAATACTTTATAGCTATGCAAAAATCACTCAAAGCTAATTACAAATTGTCATGATAGAGACAGTCAATAAAGATGTTATGTTCATCATAAGCATTCACCACCCTGATGGTGATTCCTTCAGAGTAGACAGAAGGTGAAGGCAGAACAAAGCCAGCATCAGATTAGACTCTGCACTTGATCTTATTTCACTAGGTCAAGCCATTTTTCAATTTTCCATTGGACACTGCTGCTATTTCTCCAAAGTATCCAAGGAAGTCATCAGATTCAGAATACTATGAAATCTCCTTCAGGATAGTTTTGGTTTTAAAAGAATTCATCACTTACTAGTCGCATACTGTAAAAATGCTTTATAGGAAATCCGATTCTTAGACAAAAATGATAGTTGCAGTTACTAAAAATAAACATTTAAAAACAGAAACTTCTCTACTTAGAATAGGGGTCAAGAGCCTTCTTTAGTACGGGAAAAAACCTATTATATGCTTGTATGTTTTCTCTCATTTGATCTTCCAATAACCCTGTGTTCAAAAGAGCTGTTACTATGATCTCCATTTTACTAGTACTGAAGAAACAGACTGAGGAAAGTCATAATTTGCTCAAGATTACCTAGCCAACAAGTGGTGTGAAACTGTAACTAGAATCCGGGCCTTTGGTGATATTTAGTTCCCTTTCCAGTACGCCAAACTGCCTCAATGGCAACTTAATTTTGTTTTGCAAAGAGAAATAGTTAAAAAGAAATCATTTTAAATAGACTTGGAAAATTTTCTTAGAATCATTAAACTTGACACCTTTTATTCATTCAACAACTACTATGTAATAAGCATTCAATAAATATAATTTAAAAAAATGTTTCTTTAAATGATGGCCAGTTAGCAGTGGGAAAGAAACAAAGAAGACATAACTTGAAGCATAAATTTATTTACTCTTTTTTTTTAAGGGGGAGGGAGATTATAGAAGACATCTTTATCCTAGAGGAGCTCCCTAGCCTATGCTGACCCTTTTTTCTAAGCATTAAGTAATTCTCAACTCCATGCCAAGTCATACTTGTACTATGGGGCTACAAACTACTTACTCCCATCTTTGTCAAAGCTGGACACACGACACAAACTGAGACAGTCAATGTGTTCTTCTTAGAATGAGAAATTGAGATGAAGAGGGTCTAGTTTGGTGGAGGCTGCAAGCAACCTCTAAGTGCTCTCTCAGTCTATAGGAAAAAGACAGTCAGCAAAGAGAGAATGAAAGAATGAATGTGCTGCTCAGAGTGAATCTGACCCAAGAGGCCACTTATTTCCCGTTTGCCTCAGGAGAAAAAACAAGAGAGAAAGAGAGAGAGAGACAGAGAAACAAGAGAGAGACAGAAAAGAAAGAAAGAGAGAGATAGAGAAAGGGAGAAAAGGAGAAAGAAAGAAAGAAAAGAAAGAAAGAAAGAAAGAGAGAATCTCTGCCTGGGAGTGTTCTTGGGCTTTCCTGTTACTGCCATAGCCCCTGAGTGGCCCAAAGCACTTCCTTCCCTAGGTTCCCTAGGGTTCTAAGAATCCCCTGGCATCTAGGGTAAGTGCCCCCGCCCCCACCTTTTAATGAGCTTATTTTTTTGAACTGATTTGTGATAGCTGCAACAAAAAATGATCTTGTCTAAGATAGTAAAAAAACGTATTTTAAAAGTAGAGCTATCACCAGAATGTGTTATAAAAGAATATACTGCAGAAGGCCGAAGGGTTCAGAAACACCCCCTCATTCATTTTAAACAGAGAAAAGCCTACAATGCTACACGGGCAGTGTTATATTGGCTTTTACAGGGAAAATGGCTTATTTTCTAGGAGTAACATTTCTGTGTTCTGTTAAGATTCAGAACTTTGTTGCAATTTAAGGCATAATCTGAATCACCTCTTGTTATGTCATCCAGTCTGTCAAAATTAAGCATAAACCTACTGATCACAATAAAGGAAAGAAAAAAGGCTAAACCAAGTCAGTCTTGTTTTTAACGGTATAAACTTACATTCTTAACTTCTAGGCAAAATCACCAAGCTTTAATGTGAGACTGCCACCCTAGGTTCTTGGAGAGGGCATAAGAGGGAAGAAAAGGAGCCAGAGAAATTTAGTCCTACAAAGAAAGCACAAAGACTTGTGATCTTATAAATTCAGAGCTTGTTGGGGGAGGGGGAGGAGGGAGAGAAAACAACAACAACAAAAAAAACAACCTGAAACCTTGAAGGCTGACTCCAATCTCTCCATTCTAGATATGAAAAGACTGAAAACCAAGAGAGATTTATCTCAGCTGGTTTATTTATTCAATAAAAATATGTTGAGGCTGGGGCACAGTGGCTCATGCTTGTAATCCTAGCACTTTGGGAGGCCAAAGCAGGAGGACTGCTTAAGTCCAGGAGTTCAAGACCGCTTGAGGAAGAGTGAGACGCCATCTCTACAGAAAATTTTTAAAAACTAGCTAGGCATGGTGGTGCATGCCTGTAGTCCCAGTTCCTCAGGGGGCTTACGCAGGAGGATCACTTGAGCCTTGGAAGCTGAGGCTGCAGTGAACCATGATCATGCAACTGTACTCCAGCCTGGGGCAACAGAATGAGACTCTACCTCAAAAACAAAACAAAACACATTGAGAATGTGCTCCATGACAAGTCTGGCAGTAGAACTGGCAGTGTTATTCAGCTGAGCCACCTAACTCCTAGGCTGTGCATTTTTCTCTCCATCTTAATACTCGCTGCAAATGGAAAAGTCCACAGGCCTAAAATAGCCCACTTTTTTGTTTTCCATGGTGATCTTGGGGAAAACAATATGACTTTGTTGTTAATATTTAAAGGCTGGAAGATTCATATAAAATTCCAAACTCCTGGTTTCTCTGGGAAAATCTAAAAATCTGGCCACAGGGGCAAACTTTCCTGGAGGGGGATAACTGAATGAAGCTGTGTTGGGAGCTGCCCTTTGTCACTTGGCACGTAATTTCCAAAGTACTCAGCTGGCTGCATCACTTATTTTCCTTTCAGACCTGTCTCCTGTAGGTAGCCATGCTTGTGTCCCCAAAACTGTACTGTCTTCCTAATCTTTTCTTCCAAATGAAAATCGACCACCCAAACCCAAATTTTTTAAGCAGGTTACAAAAATGTTTAAACCAAGTTATATATCAACTGCAGACATATTCTCCAGAAATACAAATTAATACGGCATCTAGTTTACTCCGTCTCTTTGGACCCCAGTTCCACCTTGCTTTCACTCTCACAGGCTTTTTCCTTGGCAAAACAAATTTAAGAATGAAACTCTATACACAACCTCTTTTTTCAATGGTGCTACTGTATTCCCCTCTTCAAAGGTTAGAGAGTTTTTCTACCTACTGAGCTACAGCCACTGCTCAGAGTTACTCCACTGAGGATCAAGTCAATGTGAAAACACACAAGTGGAGAGGGAGCCAAGGCCAATTGTGAGGAAGGGCTCCAGTAACTCTGGCCTGGGTTTCTTGAGTGCATTTCAGCCACTGCAGTCAGTCCTAGGGCTTTCCCAACACTTCGTAGAACGCCTCACGTGGAGTCTTATTTTTAAAGGAGCCTCCATTTTCTAACAGCTTCTATTAGTATATACCTACACAATGTTCAGTCCCTCTGCTCTCTCCAAATATGTTCAATATAGCCATCCTTCACTCTTTTGCCATTTCAGGACACACAGTTCTCCCATCTTGAGCCTATCTCTCCCAGGCTTCACTGAGGTTAACTAGGTTCCCTCTTCTTTTAGCAAAGAAAGGTCAGCAAGGCATTTTTCTATCCATTATTTGTGACTATAGGGCACCATTTCACCATTAGCTAAAAGAAAAGTAAAATATAAAATTCCCAGTAATTCTCCAATTTGTCATTGTGCAAAACCCTGATCAAGTCAGTAGATTTGAAAGTCAATTTATAAAAGCACATGACAATAATAATAGTAGTAGTAGCTGACATTTACTGAACACTTACCATGCACCCAGTAACAAAAAGTAAGTCTTTTACATGCATCATTTCACTTAGTCCTCCCATCTATAACATAGGAACTCTTTCTGTGCTCCTTTAACAGAAAATTGAGGCTTGTGAGATGAGGCCAATAAAAGCTGAGGTAGTGTATGTTAGAGTTGAGCTTAAAACCATTCCCTCCACTGCCATACACCACAATTCCCACCTGTTTCTCCACACCTGCTGTTCATGCCTCCTTGAACTCCTTTCTTACTTTCCAAGTAACTCACATCTACACTTCAAAACCCAGCTCAGATGAAACCTCATTAGGTCATCATGCCTACTGCCCTAGGTGGGCTTCCTGGAGGCTGGGTCTGCAACATTTCATTCTTGTATCCCTAGGGCCCAATGCTGTTAAGTGTTAATAAATGCCTGATGAATTGAATTGGATAAAATGGAACCACAGGTCCTGACGGCTACCCAGCCACTCAGGTTAATATGTGCCTGGAGTGGGATGCTATTGCCTTGCTAAGAACTTGCAATTAGGCCAGTGGAATAAAGAGCTGCTCTGGCATTTACCTTCACTCTCTCCAGGGAAACTCACCTATAGACATCAATGCTAAGGAAGGGAGAAGGAGGGATAAGAGGCAAATTAAAGTCCAGTACTCCTGTTGACAGGAGTTGGGGTGTGTGTGTGTGTGTGTGTGTGTGTGTGTGTGTGTGTGTGTGTGTGTGTGTGTGTGTGTGTGTGTGTGTGTGTGTGTGTGTGTGTGTGTGTGTGTGTGTGTGTGTGTGTGTGTAGGAGCGATAAGAGGCAAATTAAAGTTCAGTACTCCTGTTGACAGGAGTTGGGGTGTGGGTGTGTGTGTGTGTGTGTGTGTGTGTGGTGGAGGTGTCTTTAAAGTTGACTGGGAGGAGGAAAGCCTGGGGAACAGAGAGAGTTTGTTCCCCAGTAGTCTACCAGGGGAACGTTAATCTCCTATGACTGGCCTGGAGTTACAAAATTCTAAAATTCATATACGTGTCCTCAGTCAAGTCATTCTTTGCTAGTCTAGCATGGTCCCTTAGGATAGATGTTAAATAAATGAACAGCTAGCACACATTTTACTCTGAGGCCATACTTATCAACACTACCAATAAGAACAATTTTCGCTGAGTGCTTAACTTGCTTAACTTGGATCAGACCCTCTGCTAAACTCTGTACATGCACTGTCTTGTTTAATCTTCACCACAGTCCTACAAAGAATACTTGTAAGTGAGGAAATGCAGGTCTGTAACAGATAAATGGCTTGCCAAAGGTCACTTACCAAATGACTGACAGTAAGGGCAGTGGCTAGTGGGATAAATGTAGTTTTCATTAATAATGCTCGCACAGTTTTTAATTATTCTACCCATCTCTTTAAATATTACCTCCTAAATACAGGCTGAGCAGCATACAACAAATTTCACTCTTCTCTAAAAGATCCAGGGAAAATGCTTCCACTTCTATTAAGCCTTTGTAAATACTATTTGTGATAGAGATTGCCAATAGTCACCTATATTTACATTCTCTGCCTGAGCACATAATTTGCCTAAATTTCCCAGTATTCATTGCAGTAAGGTAGAGACATGTGACTGAATCCAAAATGTGAACAAAAATGTTGCATAAGCCAGGCGTGATGGCTCACGCCTATAATCCCAGCACCTTGGGAGGCTGAGGAGGGAGGATCCCTTGAGGCCAGGAGTTCGAGACCAGCCTGGGCAACACAGCGAGACTCCATCTCTATGAAAATTAAAATAAATAATTAGCCAGGTGTGGTGTCGCACACCTGTAGTCCCAGCTACTTGGGAGGCTGAGGCAGGAGGATCACTTGAGCCCAGAAGTTCAAGGCTGCAGTGAGCTATGACTGTGCCACTGTACTCCAGCTAGTGCAAAAGAGCAAGACCCCATCTCTTAAAAAAAAAAAAAAAAAAATGCTGGGGTCAGGCGCAGTCGCTCGTCGCTCACACCTGTAATCCCAGCACTTTGGGAGGCTGAGGTGGGCGGATCACTGAGATCAGGAGTTCCAGACCAGCCTGGCCAACAAGGTGAAACCCCATCTCTACTCGAAATACAAAAATTAGCCAGGCGTGGTGCTGCGTGCCTGTAATCACAGCTTCTCAGGAAGCTGAGGCACAAGAATCACTTGAACCCAGGAGGTGGAGGTTGCAGTGAGCCGAGATGGTGCCACTGCACTCCAGCCTGGGTGACAGAGCGAGACTCCATCTCAAAACAAATAAATAAATAAAATAAAATAAAAAAAGAAATGTTGGGTGCCACACTTCTGGGCTAGGCCCATACAAACCTCTCTGGCTTGAGCCTCAGTCTCTCCTACCCTCTGTTGGTCAAATGGAAAGGGCTCCAAGTACCTACAGGACGGCAGAGCCACACAATTTCACTCCTGAATGACTGGGGGAATCAACAGCCTCCTTGCCAACACACTCTGAGCTTAAACAAGAAATAAACATATATTATGTTAAGGCACTGGGGTTTTGGGTCATTATAGCAGTTAGCCTACTCTTATAAAGTATTCTTACTATCATCATAATTTTCATTACCAACAGCAACCGCTATAATTTACTGAAGGTATACTAAGTAGTAGGCATTATATTAAGTCTTTTATATACATTATTTTATTCACTTCTATGAGGTAGCAAAATCATACAGATAACAAAATCAAGGGTCAGAGATCAGTAATCATTTCCTCTTCTGAATATTAAAGCATTTACAATCTGAAAGATTTCAAAAATAATTATGTAATGCCTTGTTATACATGTTACATTGATGGGTTAAGCAGTTTAAGTCCTGTAGTTAGTCGATATTTTCCTTTAACTCAAAACTTGTTTCCCTCATTTGGATAAATAGCTAAGAGGAGAGGGGCTGGGTCTTACATGTCTAAATTCTGTATCATTTTACACACTGTCTCATGAATATACAAATTAATAGATATAATTATATTCTTTAAACCATTTCTCACAGGCATATATGCACAATGCCTCACTCTTTCTCTACTGTGTTTTGGTCAATAAACCCCTTGAGTAAATCTGACCAAGAAAATTGGCTTGCTACAAAGAGTTGCTTAGGATGCTGTTTATTTCAGATCCATAACTTAATGAGTATCATTAATGAAATTTTTCAATACTACAATTACATGCATGAATGTACATAAACACTTAGCAAAGCGGCTGGCATATAGCTGATGGTCAATAAATGATTGTTTCCCTTCTCCTCTATCCCAATAGCTACTTTAAGTACAATCATATGCTGCTTAAAGAAAACAAATGTGATCAAGGGAAAAATGTTAAGCTGGTAAGTAGAGGACGATTTTAATTACCAGGAATATTTTCCCAACTGGGAGGAAGACTATCTAAAATGTTAGGAGCTAGGGCCAAACAAAAATCATTTGCTAGTTGCAAGATTATCCTATTCATAAAAATCTGTCCTGACACAACCTCAGGAACATGAATTCTGGAGAAGCTGAGGAGCCAGTGCTTATTCACTGCCATGAGCTGCAGAATGGTATCCTGGGATTCACCTTCTATTTGCTCAGTGCTATAGGTTTGACTATGTGGCATTCCCTAGAGCCACAGTATCATTATTTGCAGCCAAACACTAACATGCCCTCCTATAGATCCTAGAATATTCTCCGTATTTTGTCAGAAAATAGTATACCAGCATCTGAAGATTTGGTTTTTCTGAGGCTATTTCCAGCCCTTGCCTATCCATAGAACTCCATTTCCTACTTAAGACATTCAAAGAAGCTTAACATGATGCAGACACTTGATTTCGTATGGTGACATTCTACAATTCTGTGACATAAGCTTTACATTAGTTAATTAATGTAAATATTTCAACTGCTGTTCATTTAAATATCATGTTCCAAAAAGTCTCTCTCCTTTGAAGATTTCAAGATGAAATGGAGTACAAATATGGTCAGTTACTTTATTTGTTATAAACATTGGGACTTCTTATTCCTGCTCCTCATCAATTGTAATATCTACTTTGTTGATAGGATGGACTTTTCCCAGGGTAATTTTCCCTTTAACATCAGGGTATCATCCTTAACAGCAGGCAATAAGGTTAATGCTATAATCAGCTATTACGTCGGCATATTCGACTTTAGCTGCTGTTCAAATATAGCAACACAGAGTATGGAACACCCAAGCTAGAAAAATATGGTCTTAAAAATTAGTGAATCAAACTCTGGGTAACAACTTTAAAAAAATAAATATTCGCTTAAAAATTTTATCATATTCTTTTAAAAATAAAATTCTTTTTAAAATGCTAAGTGAAAAAAGCCAATTTTAAAAGATCATATTTATGTAACATTCCCAAAATGACAAATTTAGAGTTGGAGAACCGATTAGCAGCTGCCAGGAGTTAGGGACTGTGAGGATAACAGGAATGAATGTGGCTATAAAGGGGTAGCACAGGGGAGATCTGTTTTTTTTTATTTTTTTTTGATACGGAGTCTCGCTCTGTCGCCAGGCTGGAGTGCACTGGCATGATCTCGACTCACTGCAACCTCTGCCTCCCAGGTTCAAGCGATTCTCCTGCCTCAGCCTCCTGAGTAACTGGGATTACAGGCACTTGACACCACCCCTAGCTATTTTTGTATTTTTAGTAGAGACAGGGTTTCACCATGTTGGCCAGGATGGTCTCGATCTCTTGACCTCAAGATCCGCCTGCCTCAGCCCCCCAAAGTGCTGGGATTATAGGCATGAGCCACTGCGCCCGGCCAAGATCTTTTTAGTGATAGAATAGTTCTGTATCTTGATTGTGGTAGTGATTACATGAAAATACACATGATAAGATGACACAGAACCATATATGTCCTTTAAGCCAATGTCAATGTCCTGGTTTTAATACTGCACTATAGTTAAGACATAATAAATGGGAGAAACTGGGTGAAGAATAACCAGGACCTCTCTGGACCATCTTTGCAACTTCCTATAAATTTATAATTATCTCAAAATAAAAAGTTAAAAAATAGCTAAAACCATGTTGAATTATAAACATATTCCACAGAATAATCTATTCAATTCATATTATTAAATAATATCCAAGCCTCTGTAAAAATCTCTTATCATCTGACTTTCCATTTTGTACATAAAGCAACTACTGATTATCTTGATGGGAGAAGAAGGGAACGAAAATAGAGGTTTTAGAGTTGGTTTTGCTATCAGGATGCCTACTGTTCACAACACTGTCAGTAACAGAATATTTTGGCAGTCAATATCTGGGTATCTTACAAAGGAGTAGGTAGCACACAATACGTAAAAAATAAAAACATGTATTTAAAGTCTCCTTATATCCTAAAATCTATAAGATTTTTCCATTAAAAAAAAAAAAAAGATAGAGGCTGAGGACAGCAATACACATCTGTAATCCCAGCACTTGGGGAGGCTGAGGCAGGTGGATCGCTTGAGACCTGCCTGGGCAACATGGTGAAACCCTGTCTCTACAAAAAAATACAAAAATTAGCTAGGTATGGTGACACATGCCTGTAGTCCCAGCTACTTGGGAGACTGAGGTGGGAGGATCACTTGAGCCTGGGAGGTTGAGGCTGCAGTGAGCTGAGATAGTGCTACCATACTCCAGCCTGGGTGGCAGAGTGAGACCCTGTCTAAAAAAAATAATAAAATAAAATAAATAATAAAACAGAGATCCATCTAACAGATACTTTAAACATAATTTAAAAATAAAAAAATATTTTGAGGTTTCTATGTGCTAATCAAGATGTCACAGTGCATATGTTTATACGTAATTTCCAAAATATATTATTAGACTTATGTGACTACCAAAAAATAGACTTTTTAAAATGTACACATGGCAATAGTTTCTACAATTCAAACATCTCTCTGGCTAAATTAATACAAATTTTTGCAATGTGCCAATAATAAATAAGAGACAAAAAGAATTCCGGAAGCTGGGAGATGCAAATTAAACAAAGCCAGTGTAAGTCATTTCCACTAGGGTTTCAGACAGAGATCTTTTATCACTGGTTGAAATATAACATTCTGGCACTACATCACAAACATGCCCCCTGATTCCCTGTATCTCACACCTAAACGGGCTCAATACCAGTTCGTCATGACTCTGAATCTAAAGAGACATTGGCAGCACTTCATAAATACCTTCCTGTTCGCTCCTTTCTATGGTGATGCAATTTGACCTACATTTCCAGCGCCCATTGAAACTTCATGGGAGGGAGAAGAGGAGAGTTTTTCATTTCTCCTACCCTCTGATTAACTAGGACAGCAAATGCCACTCAAGGGACTGCTACTGGGCAGAAGCAAAGGGGAAAAAAGTCATGCCAGTAGGAAATTCCACAGGAGGACATTTAGAAATACTGCATTCTCTGATTCTGCAAACAAACTGTCATGGCTTTATAAGACAACAGCAAGGAAGAACTGCCCCACTTTACACCATAATAAGACCAGAACACTAAGGACTATTTTATTTACCTCAGGCTCCCTACGGGATGAAAATTAAACTTGAACTATAGACTACTGTCCTTGCCATAGTCTTTTTTAAAAATAAACTTTCAATTTTGGGATGACTTTAAATTTACAGAAAAGTTGCAAAGATTATACAGAGAGTTCCTGTAAACCTGACACCTGGTTTTCCCTATTGTTAACCTCTTATATAAGTATAGTATCTTTGTCACAGCTAATGAACCAATACCAACATGTGATTATTTATTTTCCTCCAGCTTTAAGGTGGATTGACAAAATTGTACAGTGTAAATATGATCTTTTATGTATTTATTATAAAATAATTAAATCAAGCTAATTAGCATATCTGTCACCTCATCTTTTGCGGGGGTGAGAACATTTAAGATCTACTCTCAGCAATTTTCAAGTATACAGTATTATTAACTATAGTCACCATTACTGCGTAACAGATTCCTAGAACTCATTCATCCTAACTGAAACTTGTACTCTTTGATCAACATCTCCCCATTTCCCTCACCACTCCCCCCAACTCCCAGCCTCTGGCAACCATTATTCTACTCTCTGCTTCTGTGGTTCAATGTTTTTAGATTCCACATGTAAGTGAGATTCCTGCAGTATTTGTCTTTCTGTGTCTGGCTTATTTCACGTAATATCCTCCAGGTTCACCCATGTTGTCGAAAATGAGAGGATTTCCTTCTTTTTTAAAACTGAACGGTCTTACATTATTTGCATATATACACTGGATATCACATTTTCTTTTCTTTTTTTTTTTGTTTGAGACAGAGTCTCGCTCTGGAGTATAGTGGGGCGATCCCGGCTCACTGCAACCTTCGCCTCCCAGGTTGAAGCGATTCTCCTGTCTCAGCCTCTCAAGTAGCTGGGACTACAGGTGCATGCTACCATGCCCTGCTAATTTTTTATATTTTTAGTAGAAATGGGGTTTCACCATGTTGGCCCGGCTAGGTTGAACTCCTGGTCTCAAATGATTCACCTACCTTGGCCTCCCAAAGTGCTGGGATTACAGGCATGAGCCACTGTGCCTGGCCTAAATATCACATTTTCTGTATCCATTCATCCATTGATGGATACCAAGATTGACTCCATATCTTGGCTATTGTGAATAATGCTGCAATGAACATGGGAGTGCAGATACCTCTGTGACATACTGATTTCCTTCGGATATATATGCAGAAGTAGGACTGATGGGTCATATAGTTCTTTTCTATTTTTAATTTTTTGAGAAACCTCCATACTGTTTTTCATAATGGCTGTACTATAATTTACATCCCCACTACCAATGTACAAAGATTCCCTTTTCTCCACATACTAACCAATACTTGTTATCTTCTGTCTTTTTGAATAGCCATTCTAACAGGAGTGAGGTGATATCTCACTGTGGTTTTAACTTGCATGTCCCTAATGATTAGTGATATTGGGCATCTTTTCATATACCTGTTGGCCATCTGTACGTCTTGTCAATTCAGGTTCTTTCTCCTTTTATAATTGGGTTATCTGTTTTGTTAAGTTGAGTTCCTTATATATTTTAGATATCAACCCCTTATCATATGTATGGTTTGCAAATATTTTCCCCCATACTGTTGATTGTCTTTTCACTCTGTTGACTATATTTCCTTTGTTATACAGAAGCTGTTTTAGTTTGATGCAACCCCATTTTTTCTATTTTTTGGTTACCTGTGCTTTTGGGGTGATATCCAAAAAATCACTGCCCAGGCCAATGTTAGGAAGCTGTCTCTTTCCTCCCTTTTCATATTGCACTCTTTGGCACTAGGCACAGCTCAGACTTAAAAGATGGGCAGTGGGCTGGGCGCGGTGGCTCACAACTGTAATCCCAGCATTTTGGGAGGCTGAGGCAGGTGAATCGCTTGAGCCCAGGAGTTCAAGACCAGCCTGGGCAACATGGCAAAATCCCATCTCTATAAAAAATACAAAAAAAAAAAAAAATTAGCTGGGCATGGTGGCACACACCTGTAGTTCCAGCTACTCGGAGGCTGAGGTGGGAAGACACCTTGAGCCCAAGAGACAGAGGTTGCAGTGAGCTAAGACTGTGCCACTGCACTCCAGCCTGGGTGACAGATGGAGACCCTGATCCCCCCCAAAAAAATAAGAAAGAAAAAAAAAAAGATTGGCAGTGATGTTCCAGCTCCTTGAGAGAAGATTATCTGCATAAATCATTTGGAGTTCTTTTATATTAAAGATTTATCTATTCTCTCCCATTTGCTTATTTATCCAATCATTTATTTATACCAGTATGGCCTCATGGATATTTATGATTTTATATCACATATTATTTGTTTATATATTTATATGAGCCTTTAAAAATATATATACTGTATATTTTATTTACATTTATTTTATATATTGGGTTACAATCTAATACTATGTTTTTTAGCTGCTCAAATTGTTCTAGGTTTGACCTTTGGGAGCTCTTTCAGTTGTCTCTGTGGTCCCTTTGACACACCCCATCATTGTGTGTGGGGAGAGAGAGAATGAGTGAGTGTGTGTGTGTATGTGTGTGTGTGTGTGTTATTTTCTTACTTTCTGGAACTAGAAGATACTACAGGCTCATATTGTTTATCCCCTGTCCCAGGCACAGAATCTCCTTTTAATGGAGAATGGTATTAGAAATCAAGATCTGGACACTGGTCTTAATGTTTGACACTTTAAAATTTCTAGATGAACTACTTCTATAGTAAATGAACAAAATTATCTCTTGAAGTATCTTCCTTTCGTGGCATAAAATAATAAATCACAAAAAGGATGCTTGGTAATCAATCAAGCTTGGTAATCAGGCTACCATCTGACTTTCAGGTTTGACAGGGTCAATAAGTATCCTAATCAAGTTCCCCCAGGGGAAAAAATATTTTTTTTTTTCTGTTGTTGGGGGAAATGAGAAGAAATCTAGAATTAAATGCTACTTTTTGCTATTCTATGCAATAAGGTATCCTCTTTTCTCCCCTTAATACTAAATGATATTTCCTTGGTGTCAACTCTTAATTACCTGAGCTAAGGGAAAATAGAAATATCAATCAGATCTGGCTTTGAAATACACTAGTGATGACTTATGGCAGTTATACCTTCCTATTTATGTTTAAATAGAATAGATACATAGGATTATTTAGGATACTCACACCTATCCTATTTGCATATTTTAATGTTACAACTAGTTTTTTTTTTTTTTTTTAATTGGGAATAAACGAATCAGCTGAACACAAACACAGAGCCGGGAGGTTCTTGGGCAGTAGGGGTACCTAGTGGGAAGTGAACAGATTTCTAGAGATAATTAACTGCCCAGACTGGAGTTAATCCCATGCAACACACACTGGGCAATTCTTCACCTCAGCCTTCAACCAACCATTAATCTGCAATATTAACAAATGGACTATGCTAATAAAATCTCTGGTGACCTCAGACTTTTTTAAAATAGAAAACAGCCTGGGGCCAGGATCTAATACTGCTTTTCTCTAACTTGTTTTCACTTGGTCTGATGCAGATTTATATTCAATAAACATTTACTGAGCCTCTACTATGCACCACGCAGCACACCATGCCTAGTGCTTCCAATTAATCCAATAATGAGAAAAAATCAAGGGCCCTGTTTCCATTTTTCCCTTCCAGCAGAACTGCTGAAGTTGATGGAAGGTAAGCCAAGCCTTTACAATGCTGAAGGCTCAACAAATTTTGGAGAAGCACGTGGTTTGGTGTCCATGTCTATAGCTGTCTAATAACACCTTAGAAAGAAAAGACCTCAACCTTTATCTGTAAAATAGATACTGTATAATCAAACCTACTTCTCAGGAAAAATGCATGGAAAACACAGTCCTGGCACACACCACGAGCTCTTTAAGTACTGGCTCACATTCATATTATGCATTTCATCTATGTGTTCATCCTAAAGACATCTAGGAAATACCAAAACCGCCTCACTAAGGTGTTCGTTGCCTTTTTTAATTGCCAGTTTTACTTTGTAAGATCCTAAAATCATGATCTTTAAAAATGTCAGCACCTATGTCCCAATCAACCTGTCTGATAAATAAACAACACATATTCATTTAAGAGTCATAGGCCAGAGGCCAAGTTTGGTGGCTCACACCTGTAATCCCAGCACTTTGGGAGGTCAAGGCAGGCGAATTACCTTAAGACAGGCATTCGAGATCAGCTCGGCCAACATGGTGAAATCCGTCTCTACTAAAAATAAAAAAAAAATTAGCTGGGCGTGGTGGCGCGTGTCTACATTCCCAACTATTTGTGAGACTGAGGCACAAGAATTGCTTGAACCTGTGAGGCGGAGGCTGCAGTGAGCCAAGATTGTGCCACTGCACTCCAGCCTAGGTGACAGAGAAGACTCTGACCCCAAAAAAAAAAAAAAAAAAGAGCCAAAGGCCAGAATGGATAGGTCATATTAAAAACAATAACCGTTAATGTTGCCTAAAAGTTTATTTTATACCACGCACTGTGTGAATATTGCACGACAAGCTGACAAGATAGATATTTTAACTATTTCTAATTTCCAGATGAGAAACAGGCTAGAGAGGTGAAGTAACTTGTGTAAGGTTGCCATCCATCTGGGTTAGGGAATCTGTCCCCAAACGAAAACAGTAAGAGCAGCAGCAAAATTATACTGCTGTAACTAAACATAAAAATCCATTCCTCACCTCACAATGCTGGTTCCTTTTCAAACACTGTCACACTGGGTGCAGCAGTAGAGTGAAATAATTAGTTAAAATGTGTTCTTTGCTAGAGATGCAAACTGAGAGAAGGGCTTTGGATACTTCTGCCTCCAAGATGGACTCCAAATTGGGACTTCCTGCTTCCAAAGTATTTTCAACAAATAAAATCCATCAAGGACTCCCCACAGTGTTTAGCAGAAAGTTAACTCCCTGGCCTAACCCTGCCCAGCAGCCTGTAAGTCCCTTTACTTTACTCTCTGGCCCAACCTTACAGTTCTTAGCCCTGGAGAATGCTCCAATCAAGTGGCCAGGTGCGGTGGCTCACGCCTGTAATCCCAACACTCTGGGAGGCCAAGGCGGGCAAATCACGAAGTCAGGAGTTCAAGACCAGCCCGACCAACATGGTGAAACCCCGTCTCTACTAAAAACACAAAAAATTAGCTGGGCATAGTGGCAGGCACCTATAATCCCAGCTTCTCAGGAGGCTGAGGCAGGCGAATCACTTGAACCCAGGAGGCAGAGGTCGCAGTGAGCTGAGATTGCACCACTGCACACCAGCCCAGGCGACAGAGCGAGACTCCGTCTCAAAAAAAAAAAAAAAAAAAAAAATGCTCCAACCACAATGAACAAGGTCAGTTTCCAGCACACTGAAAAGTTCTCTTAGAGTATCTGCACTTCTGGCTGCTTCTAGACCCAACTAACTTCTTCAGAAATCAGTTTAGAGGTCACTTATCTCTTCAAACAGGCAGAGTTAATCCCATACTGATTCCCTAAAATGGTTTAGGAGATTCCGAACCTACTCCCTCCTCAACCTGAGCATTCTCAGCATTGGTACTACTCAATCACAAAAAGGCATGGCTAAGAGCAATCCATTTTTTTGAATTAAACAGACCAGAGTTTAAATCCTGTTTTCTATTTTCAAACTATGTGAGCTCAAGCAAATCTTTTCACTTCTCTGATGGGGTTTAACTGAAAAGATAATGCAAGTAAAGCACAGTCTGGCACATACTAACTGCTCAATAAACGATAGCCATTATCATCATTATTCCCATTCTACAGATAACAAATTGAGACTCCAAAAAGCGAACCACTAAAGGTCACAGAACTGGTGAGTAGCAGGGGTTGGGTTTAAAGCAGTTCTTTTTCCCTTTTTTGCAAGTCTCTATTGAGCGCCATGCTAGGCACTGAGGAGACAGCTGTGAAACAGACAGCAATGAACGCTGTTCTCATGGTGTTTACTTCTAGTAGGAAAGAAAGCCATAAAACCTTTACACAAATAAATTGAAAGAGTGCTTTGAATGAGAAGGGTGGAGTGTCTGAATACACAGGGTTTTAAAGCAAGTAACAAAGTCACTGAATTTTGTCTAGAAGGTCAGGGAAGGCTTCTGTGAAGAGGTGGCATTTAAAGGAGGCAAAAAGGTGTTAGGGAGATGAGGGTGGCAGCAAGCACCCCAAACGAAATCTCAGTAGAAAAGACATTGAGGAAGAACGGCAAGTTCAAGGAACTAAAAAGCCAGAGCATCTGGTGAGACAGAAGATGCAGGCAGGGCCAGACCAGAGGATCACTGAAAGATCTGTTCAAAGTTTTGGATATCATCCTTCCTCTAGACAATGGAAAGGCACCAAAAGACTGGCTGCCCTTAAGGAAACAGCAATGAAAGGCTCACTCTGACACCAACTCCTTGAGTCAGGGCTATTTGGCACTTTTTTCATCTGTACTTCTAGGACACGGCAACTGTAGACTTTTGATAAATATTTGTGACCTGTCTAAAAGAATCTCTGATAAAGACACACTACATCACTTTTCCCTCTTTTTTAATCCCACAGCTGATGCTTTTATTAAAGCACCAATTATTATAGGTAGGTGTGGACCTCTTTTCACCATTCATATTTACAGAGTAAATATTCATCTTTCCATTTCTCAAACCTCAAAGCTCAATAAAGTTATGGACTAAAACAGACTCTCTTTTGATAAGCTAAAAATCTGTTCTTTTTTTCTTTTTTGAGACAGAGTCTTGCTCTGTCACCCAGGCTAGAGTGCAGTGGCGCAATCTCGGCTCACTGCAACCTTTGCTTCCCAGGTTCAAGCGATTCTCTTGCCTCAGCCTCCCGAGTAGCAGGGATTACAGGCACGTGCCACCACGCCCGGCTAATTTTTTGTATTTTTTTTTTAGTAGAGATAGGGTTTCACCATGTTATCCAGGATGGTCTTGATCTCCTGACCTCGTGATCCACCCGCCTCAGCCTCCCAAAGTGCTAGGATTACAGGCATAAGCCACCGCGACCAGCCACATCTGTTCTTGTATTTCTAGACTGGTGGAATAAGAATCTTTTTGCTAATTCACTTTGCCTTATAAAGATCACCTGAGGTCTGGAGTTCGAGACCAGCTTGGCCAACATAGTGAAATCCCGTCTCTAATAAAAATACAAAAATTAGCTGGGTTTGGTGGTGCACGCCTGTAAGCCCAGCTACTCGGGAGGCTGAGGCAGAAGAATCGCTTGAACCCAGGAGGCAGAGGTTGCAGTGAGCCGAGATCGTGCCACTGTACTTCATTTAGCCTGGGTGACAGAGTAAGACTCTATCTAAAAAAAAAAAAAAAACTGAAGAGATAATGCATAAGGACTTAAGTTGCACTTTCCTTTTGCACCTTAACCTTAATAATAAAAAACACATTTCAGCAATGTGTCATTAAAAGTACAAGTTTTATATTTTAAGATAAATCACTTGTACAGTTCATATGCATATTTTTTAAATGTTAGTTTAATTTTAACCAAGAACAAAATGCCCCAACAGAAGGTCTTTCAGTGATTTTCCAATTCTTCTGAGAACTGTTCAGATTCTCTCTTTGAATATTTAATTTCTCTGATAAGAGTAGGGTAACTCTTTGAGCTATTTATATTAAAAGATAGAACTGAGTCATAATCAATAGTTCACATGCTTTAAGGTTTATTTTGGGATTTCAGGAGATGAGGATGATGAGATAAAATGATGAAAGTGAAATTAAGAATACGCTATAGGGTATGGTATAATTTTGTCTAATCCACTTTCCACCCCCAGACCAACTTTCCACCATTCTGGGCCCTGCTGAGTCCCAAGAGGCTGACCTCTATGGGCAGCATCATAGATTCACCTGCTGGCCAGCTTCCAGGTGAGTCTGGCCAATAGGAGGCACTGGAAAAAGATCAAAGAGCAAAGAAAAAAGTCAGAGAGGAGAATATTCCCTCCTTGTTCCCTCCCTGCTCTGGGCTCCCTTTTCTGGCAGTGGCTGAATCCCTCTAGTACTATAGCTCCTGTCTAACAGCCCATCCACTACGGCACCAGCTCTCACTAGACTCCAGTAACACTATTTCTTCTCTTTGCTCCCTCAGATCTAGCAGTGATAACAGCTTGCCATTGCTATTAGTTTCTAGGTGACAGAAACCCATGTTATCCTGAACTCTGCCCATCCTTCTGAAAATAATTCTTTCATTTAAAGTCTCTTAAACCATCTGAGTTGGACTCTGTTTCCTGCCAGATCTAAGAAAGCAAACCATACACTTGTAAAATCAGCAATCTCTCTCCTTTGCATGTGAGCACTTATCACAATGGTTATTCATCTTGCAAATTAATTCCTTCACACCAAGCACTGCATGGGAGCAGAAACACCACCTTTTAAACTGGTCAGTGCAGGAGAATACTGAGAGTGCTCCTGAAAGACAGCTGGCATAATGGAGGGGCCAATGCTTACAATTCTCTAGGTAGGAGTCTGTTACTTGTCAAGAATAAAATGTTTACAAAGAGATGCCACTGCCTCCTACTTCTCCAGGGTTTCCTCTGGCTGATGGCAAGGAATCAAAGTCAGCTTTCTATTTTCACACTGAATACCAACAAGTTGTATCACTGCCTGGGGAAACTGCCCTGTGTGTCACTTCACTTTACTGGTTTTTCAGACCTGAGGACCTGCTTACCACTAGCCCAGGCAGAGAGGAAGAGAACCAACCATCTCCTATTACTAGCCACCTGCCTGCCATCCTTCCTTCTTTCTTTCATTCTGAGATAAATCTTTTTTCTGCACTAATGCAAAAGATGAACAGGATGAGAGAATTCTGCTGTGCTCAGCCTTGCCTGTCTCTTTAACAGTTCTGACCAGATTAGCACTTTTCTTTTTCCACAGGAGAGGACTGGCATATGCTTATACCATAATCTGCTTTGAGCTCCTTCTCTGGATTTTTCTCTTACCAAGGAGACCGGATTTGAGGTTAGATGTTAATTGAAATCACCTGGGAGTCTCTAAATACCTTGCCATTACTTGGTGCAAGTAATCTGAAGGATACTATATTTGTGAATATTCGGGCATTCTTTTGAATAAGAGCTGATTTAAAGAATTTTTCCACGGGGTTGATAAGAACTTATGGCTCATATCAATAAGCCACTCCAACAAGGACCCCAAATGTCTCCCTCTGCAACCAGCAGGCATTTGGAGCTGACAAGAAACAGTTGCTAAGATAAAGACACAGACAGATACAGACAGCTGTCTAAGAAAAGATGCTCTGCTGCAAATCAGCCAAAGCTGGCCAAAGGGCCAGGCAGCTCTCATCAGCCTGAAGGCAACACCTAGCAGGCAGTCTGACAAGCAGTAGGATTAACAAAATTTGGTTCACACTATGTACCCATTTCTACCACTCTTCTACCCTTACTTCTAAGCATGCATTTCAAAGTATATTTTATTGGAGAACTCTATAAGCAGCTGGGGGGATATACACAAAATGTTAATAGTGATATCTCTGGGTAGAAGTATGAGTAACTTTTATTTCCTTCGATCTGTGGAATTTTCTGAGTTTTCTACAAACACTTATGATTTCTGTAATCATGAAAAAAAATTAAACAAAAACCTTTGTAAGCATTCAGGAATTTCAGTTTTTCCATAAGACCCAAATTTATGTAATTCTTGAAACTTAAAATCTAAATTACCTTTCTCAGCTTTTGAGATTTAAGATTTTTCAGTAGTACAATCATTCCATGGACTTTGTTCTTAAAAAAATCATTCCAAATGTGCAAAACAAGAATGCTAAATTGAATTTAAGGTGTAAATTTTTTCTGGTATACATCACAATCTTAACTGAGACAATTTAGATGCTTCAAGGTCAAAGTTCACTATTTTAATATTCTGAAGTACTCCGAATACAAATGAAAAAGAATACAACTATTTCTCTCTGTAAGAACGCCATGCAGATGATATCATATGCAGTTATATGGCTAAGAGACAGATAAAACAGACTGGTGTTTCCTCCACTACAAATGCTAGCCAATAAAAACTTTCCAGTCTACAGCTGATTAATACTTGACACCAGATCTATGGAAAAGAAAGCTACTCATTGCTGGCCGTTAGCTAAAAGCACAGACACACCAAGAAACCTGCCTACTATCAGATCAGGACTGCTGTTTATTATGACAACTGATTTTTCAGTTTAGTGCCATTTATAGCACTGAAAAATCTTTTCTAGGAGCTAGCTTTCCTCATAATCTATAATAGCTGAACAGTGTTATTCACTGTCTTGTAGTGTTGAAATATATTAACAGGGAATCTTGGAAACCATAAACATCTTTACTAGCTTCAGGAAGCTAGTAAATTTGAACAAGCGATTCCTTTAAACTGTCTTAATGTAATGACAAATGGTCTCTTTTCTAACTTCGATCTGCAAATGATTTATAGTTATAACTACCACAGCAATAATAATCAACAGGGTAGGGAGTGGAGGACACAGAGAATTGAGCCTTAAATATCTCCTCTTAGAGCAGCTAAGAGGAGCTATGAGCCAGAACACTAAAAATGCCTTTCTGTTCAGTATGCTAAAACTTAAAAATGCCACTGAAAAAAAGTATAACGAAATGAAAAATATTTATTTTTCAATGTAGAACTTTACTCGCATTCTTTTCAGAATTAAGTTGAAGGATTCCAAAGGCTCACAGTATCTACAAAAAACATAAGACAAAAAACAAACAAAAAACGCAAGAGGAAAAATAGTTTTCTGACTAGTGCTTATCAAAACATGGTTAGAAGCTGTAGAAATCAGTGCCTGAAACAAATTAAAAAAAGACAACTTTAAAACTAGTGTTAAATGTCAGAACAAGCTTCCAAAAGCTACAGAAGTCTTGGGATGTGTCTATTTACAAAAAGGTCTGGCCAAACAAGAAACACCATATTACCACCACAGACAAGTTTATGATGCAGACTACAATGAAACTTTAAAAGTAATGGGGGGAAACAGCCTAACATACAACCCTGCTATTAACAGAAAACTGTCTGGAGACCTTAATTAAACAAAAGTGTCAAGTGCTCCTCTCAAAACCTCTTGTAGTGATAGACCTGTCAGCAGAAAACAGCCAGGACCATATAAAAGAAGAGTCCAGGGGCTGAGAGGACAAGTGACTACATCACAAGGTGGTAATTACAGGGAAAAGAAGTAAAAAAGGCCAGATTGAAGGGCTCCAAGAGGTACTTCAAACCCAGCTAATCATGGCAAGAAGAGATGGGGTAAATCAGCTCCTCAACTGGCTATCTGTGGGGAAATAAAAAGATGCTGGGCCTCCAAGGCAAGAATAAACAGAAGCAGCTACTAATTACCAAGGTGACTACTAGACACCACCATTACATATTGTCATGGTCGGAATGTTTATGTCCTCCCAAATTCACATGTTGAAATCCTAGGCTGGGCACAGTGGCTCACACCTGTAATCCCAGCACTTTGGGAGGCTGAGGCAGGAGGATTACTTGAGCTCAGGAGTTCAAGACCAGCCTGGGCAACATAGCAACACCCTGTCTATTCAAAAAATACAAAAAATTAGCTAAGTGTGATGGCATGCACCTGCAGTCCCAGCTACTCAGGAGGCTGAGGTGGGAGAATCACTTGCCACTCAGGAGTTCAAGACCAGCCTGGACAATATGGCAAAACCCTATCTCTACAAAAAATAAAAATAAAATAAATAAAATAAAATCCTAATCCTCCAAGTGATGGTAACAGGATGTGGGACCTTTTGCGGGGTGATTAGGTCATGAGGGCAGAAGCTTCATGAACAGGATTAGTGCCATTACGAAAGAGGTCCAGGAGCTTGTGTGCCCCTTCCACCATGTGACATCATCTATGAAACAGAAAACAAGCCCTCATCAGACACACAATCTGCTGGTGCCCTGATCATGGAATTGTCCGCCTTCAGAACTATAAGAAACAAAGGTATGTTGTTTACAAACTACCCAGTTTATGGTATCTTGTTAGAGTAGCCTGAACAGACTAAGACACACACCAATGTCACTACAATTAGGGAACATTACTCAAATGAGGACAAACATTAGTTTACCCATCTCCAGTTCAGCCTGGAAACTTCAGAATCCAGAAAAGGAGCTTCTGCAGTTAGTAAACCACTGTTCTAGAACCACCCTCAATAAGGCATGGGCAATCAGAACACCTGAATTCTGCAGTAGTCTTAGGTTGGAGGGGAAATCACCCTTTCTAAACCTTATCCTCAGCTGAAAAATAGAGAAAATATCTCCTCTTCCCTGACTTCAAAGGATTGGAATATACAATGAAACAGGAGAACATACATGAAAATGCTCTGTATAAAATCACACTGTATATGCACAGCATTTTATCATTTGAAGTGTGGTTTAACTCATACTTACAAAGGCCAAATAAATGTAGGTTGTCCCTTCAGCCTATAAGCTATAAAGTCTAACATGCGTATTTTAAAGTATTAGCAAAGTTACAGTGAAAGCACTTAGACACAAGAAGACTGAAAAATAAATGCAGAGAAATTTGAGAAAATTTAGTGCAGAGACCATAAACTTTATCTCATTGGGTTTTAAGGGGATCACTATGCACTGGATAAAAATGTTTACAGTGACTCTGTTACCAACAAATGGTTAGAGTCTATATGCTTTTCTTTAAAAATGAGGAAAATGCATATTTTAGGAAAGATTATCATGTAAAAAACACATGTAGTATTGCATTTAGAGTGGTAAGTACCAGTAAGGTTAAATGGAAATAGATAGTGTAGAGCCACAAGAATGCTTTTAAAGATGGGAGTTTAAGAATCCTTGGGGCCAGGTGTGGTGGCTGATGCCTATAATCCTAGCACTTTGGGAGGCCAAGGTGGGAGGATGGCTTGAGCCCAGAAATTGGAGACCAGTCTAGATAACACAGTCTCTACAAAAAAGAAAAAAAAATTAATTAGCTAGGTATGGTGGCACACACCTGTATCCCCGGCTTCTTGAGAAGCTGTAGTGGAAGGACTGCTTGAGGCCAGGAGGTCAACGCTGCAGTAAGCCACGACTGTGCCACTGCGCTCCAGCCTAGGTGACAGAAAGACAGCTTGTTTCAAACACAAAACAAAACAAAACCCTTAGATGTAGGGTTGGGAAGGAGACGGGTGAACCAGGGATCATTATGGTGTCGCTTATATGTGATACAATGTCTAAACCAACCACACATAGGGGCCCACAAATGTTCAGATAGTAAATATCTGTTGGTTTTACCTGCCCTCCATCAATTCCCACTTCTGGGGAATGACAACTCCCCTAAAGGGTACTGTCTGAGTGAGGCAATAACCAAGGCACCTACTAGGACCCAGTCTGGGCATGAAAAATATACTCTCAGTAGAAAGTGGGATTAAAAACTGCTGGAGAGGCTGGCTCTCCTGTATCCTGAGAAGACTGTCTACTGAGTCCTGCTACCTGGATCCCTGAAGCTGCTCTAGATGTGATTCACTATGAAGCCTGATTCTTTCGCATTATTGTCACCACATCCCTCCAGTAATCTCTTTATGTTTAAAGTAGTCAGATTTAGTTCTTACTGCTTACAACCAAAGATCTCTGGCTGATTAGCTGTTATACTGTGTCTAGAAGAATTGCATTTTCTTAAAAGTTGGGGGGATAAAATTTAATTTGATTGGCAAGTAATTAAACCATTAATTTTACATTGAAAAGGGATATATTATAGAGTAGAATACAAAATTCATGTAAAATTTTAAGATAATGGATTTTGAGGTTTTAAAAAATACGCTTCCTCCCACTTCCCACCCTTCCTCTCTCTCTCCCCCATGCAAGTTCTTTAGTGATGGGATTAAGAAACACTGGTATAGAGATAAATTTTCCTTAACTTTTAAGATCTGTCCCTAACTAGATAAAAGCTCTAGGGCAGGTTACTTAACCTTTCTAAGGCTCACTTTTCATACCTTTAAAATGGGATAATACTACCTACATGTAGAGCTGTTATCCCAAGAGATAACACAGGAAACCATTTAGCACTGTTCCTCAGAGCAGAGTTTTATCAATCATGGCAAACAGAGTTTAGTTAATATAACAAAAACAGGTTGGCACATATGTTGACGGCTGCAACAATTCCCTATAGGCTATCCTGTGCAATATGACTTGGCAGCATTTGCTATCAAGAGGGGGTATCTTTGTCCAACCCCTTAAATTTGAGTTGGCCTTGTGACTTGCTTTGACTAGCAGAATATGGCAGAGTGGTACTGTGTGACTCTTAAGCTTAAGCCTCCAGAAACCTTGCAGTTCTCACCCTCTTGGAACAAAGTGCCTCCACCTGAGGAAATCTGATCTGGGCTGCTAGAAGATGAGATTATGTGGAGCTCAGAGAGACAGCCCAGCTTGACTAACTAGTTCTAACTCAAGACTTAAGGGGACTGCAGCCACATTAGTGACCTCAGCCCAGGCACTACCAATGGAGAACTGCTCTGCCCTAATTATGAGCAAATAAAATGGTATGTGTTTTAAGCCACAAACTTTTGGAATGGGTTGTTAACAACAGATAACTGACAGACATGCTTCATGAATTATCGTAATATTTCTGTATTTTATAGTCTACTCACGCCTAAAATTTCCTATAACAAACTCTAAGGCCCAAAGTCCACAAAGAGTCACTATGTCACAGCCAGATGTGGTTACGTTTCTCATTCTTCAAGGCTAGATCAATGTTGCTAATTTCATATAAACAATGAACTACATCTCCACCAGAATGCGGGGCATAGGAGATAGAACATACTCCAAAGCCAAAATAACTGAAGTGAAAATTTGCTAAAGTTATCATAGTTAAATCACAAAGATGCAGGTGCAAATAAAGGTGAGTTGAATTTGAAGGTAACTGGCTAACGAAAAAAAAAGGAACAATTTAACTGATAATTTAATTAAAGCATTAAATCATAATCTGGTTTGATTTTTAATTTTTTAAAAAACAGATTATAATAACCTGTTTAATAATCAAAATTATAGTTTTAGATTATAATTTAATAATTGAAACAGATTCTCCCCTGTAACAATTCTTGCTCCTGGCATTTTCTTCCATTTACTTCAAAGATGACTAAAACCCTATTCTAAAAGTTCCATCTTATACATAGTCTCATTATATACCTTTTTTCCTATGAATAAATATTGACTGCATCATTCTTTTTAAAGATTGCAGCATATTCCACTACATGGATAGGCCCTAATTCACTTAATTAATCCCTTATCAATAGGTATTTAGATCACTTTCTATGTTTTGTTATAAAAAAAGGAGAGGTGAGCAGTCTGGTACATGCATCTGTGCATACTTCACCAACTGTTTCTTTAAATTCCTAGATGTGAATTTACCTTTTTTTCTTTTTTTGTAATGACTTTGGGTTCATATTGCCCAAACTGTCATCCAAAAGATATGTACCAAATTTACTTTTTTTTTTAATAAGAAGGAAACCCTTAAATGCTAAAAGTAAGAACACATTTTACACTTCTAATATCTATATATAAAATGACAAAATTTTTAAAATTGCATTCTATCTCTATCTAAAATACTGAGTCATGCCTCTTATACTGTATTTAGTGTACATTTGGAGGGGGAAAAATCCTACAATACCTAAATAATTTCTAGTGGTTTTATTTTCAGCACAATGTTGTTTTGAAAAGGTAAACTCCAAAAAGAGTGTACTTCCTGCAAAATAAGCAAATCGGTAGAGAATGTTGAAAAGCAGGAAAGGAAGCAAAAAATACACCAATCAGAGCAGTTATCAGGTCACCAAATCTGCATCCTTACACAATGGCCAGGAGAGAAAGGTAGAGAGAGTGAAAAGGTGAAACTAAAAGAAGCAGCCCTCAGAGCTTCAGTGATGGCCGGATGAAATTACACACAGACATATATATCTACATGCTCTGCACACACCAATCCTAGAGCTAATCTCTAGGGGTTAGAACACAGGAGGAATCTTTGTGTGCTTTATAGAGCCAAACACATCATGCAGAAAGGGAATGGGGAAGGCCAGGATACAGATTTCCTTTAGGAAAGAACGTCTAGTTAGCAGCTTGAGAGGCCAGTATCAATTACTTCCCTTCCACAGCAAAGAAGGATTAATAGGAATATTAAGCAAAAGACAGCTCCAAAAGCACTGATTCCCTTCAAAAACCATCACATCTGAGAAGGTCCAATCATCAAGCTCTATAAAAAAATGAGCAAGGTGAGAACACTTAACAATAAATAAAATTAATTGGTGACAGAATCATGCATGTGGTAAGGCGGCCACTCAATATGACTAATAACAACTTATTGACTAAAGTTTCATCCTATCCAAAGAGATGAGGGCATTAGATCAAACTGCCACACCAAAAGCAGAGTATGCTAAATAAAACAGCAGTGTGTGAGCACACACACATACGTGTGTGTGCATATGTTGGGGGTGGTCGCTTGGCAATGCCACAAATCTATGCATCTAATATTCTAGGCAAGGATTCTGCGAATTATGGCCCATGGACCAAATCTAGCTAAGATCTGTATACAACAGGAGCTAAGAATGACTTTCACATTTTTAAATGGTTGAAAAAAATAAAATATGACGTGACACATAAAAATTGCATGAAATTCAAATGTCAGTGTTCATAAACATTCCTTGGAACACAGTCATACCCATTCATTTATATCTATGACTGTTTTTCTGCTATCATGGCAGAGCTGAGTAGGTGTAGAGACCTGGATGGCTGGCAAAGTAAAAAATATTTACTATATGGTTCTTTACAGAAAATTTGCTGACCTCTGTTCCAGGCTATACAATCACACAGTTGTTTGATGGATCACAGCTCCAAACCTGTGCAGGCTTGTTGCTTTGGCCCCTGACATATCCAAGATTTTGATATAACCTGCCAGGCCAATAGAGAATGCAAGCCCATTGGCTAAGAACAATGGAAAAGTCCAATAGGTCATCAAGATGTTGGGACACCTGCCTATGATAACAAGAAAATGTAAAAGGCTTTTCTGAGTTGAAAGTAAGATGGTTCCAGAAGGTCTAAGTGGGAATAAGGATGAATAAAGGTATTCTCTTTAAAAGGATATATAGTATCTCTAGCTGGGTGCGGTAGCTCACGGCTGTAATCCCAGCACTTTGGGAGGCCGAGGCAGGTGGATCACGTGAGGTCAGGAGCTCGAGATCAGCCTGGCCAGCATGGCGAAACCCCATCTTTACTAAAAATACAAAAATGAGCCGGGCGTAGTGGCACATGCCTGTAATCCCAGCTACTCGGGAGGCTGAGGCACGAGAATAGCTTGAACCCTGGGAGGCAGAAGTTGCAGTGAGCCAAGATCATGCCACTGCACTCCAGCCTTGGCAACAATGAGCCTCTGTCTCAAAAAAAAAAAAAAAAAAAAGAAAAAAAGATGTATGATATCTCCTTCTAAAGATGAGAATTTAACTGTCTTCAAAATAGCTACCACTTTCTGAGTACTTACTAGGAGCCTAGGACTAAGCAAATTTTTTTTGCATTTATTATCCCATTTAATGGTCATCTCCTCTAGACTCAAAGAAGGAGACTGGACCAAGTTAAACACAACCAGAGAGCTCAGGAAATGAGAATCAAGGCCATATTCAAAGTCTAAAGCCTGTGTTCATAACCATTTCCCAACCCAAGGGCAGAAAGCATAAATGATCGCCACAAATAAATGACAGGAAAGGTTAAGACTATAGAAATAGTAGAAGCAAGTTTATTTTTATGGCCATAAGCACTATACAGTATTTTATTTACATATCTCACACTTTCTTTTGACTCATAATGCCCTCTCTTACTTCAGCATTTAAAGTAAAATATGATTCAGTCCTGACAGACCCTTTCCTATTGACAAAAATCAACACAGGTACCCAACTGTGAAGGCATTTTAAAGACAGCAGAATTAGACAACTAAAGTTATAAGTGTAACTTCCACCCATGAAGTTCCTGGGTTACCTGTGAAGGTCTCAAAACTAAAGGAGTGGTGAAGCACTTTTAGGGGTGATGGACTATAAAGTACATGTGCAGTATTTTAATTTTTTAATTCAGATTATAAGAGAAAATGTTAAATGGAATCTTGCCCAGAGAGAGAAATACAATGCTGGTGGGTGGCCATCGTTTCTTCCTGCCCAGCAGCATCCATGTCCTCCCCTCTGCCAAATAAACCTTCATTTTCCACTTTCCTCTAAATATCTACATTTGGGGACCACTCAATCCTAACTCATTTTTGAAAATCTTTTTCTTAAAAAACAATGTTTTAAGTGTTAATATCTTTATCACACCAATTTGGAAATAATGTACTTATTATCCTATACCATGAATATACATGTTTCCTCAGATGTTTATTAATGGTTCCCCAAACCTGGCTTGTAAGTCCTTCTTGCGGGCCAAAGAGGAGCTAAGAGTTTTATACGGGAAACTTCTAGCCAGCCTCCCAACAACTCTACTAGTTAGCCATATCCAGATGAGTAACTGAAGAGTCAAGCAGGGTAAGTAGCTACAGTGAATAAAGGAAACCAAATTTGAATTTTAAGTCTATTTTGACTCAAACTGTGTTTTTCCCATCATGTTCTACTGTCCTGCCAAGGCACAAACACATTTTCTTAGAATGATTCCCTTTGAGTCAAATTTCAAATTTGCTGGAGAGAAGACAGTGGAGCTGAAAGACCCATTTACTCCAACGGCTGGTGTCAAGATCAAATCTTTGCTTATCTACCATCAAACTATCTGGTCTGAATTTTTAGATATAATTTTTTAAAAACACAGCCACAGCACATGCAGGACTAGCATGTCAGACCAGCTTGGCTTATCAACTGATAGGCAATGCTTTCTTGTGGGAATAAAATGGAAGTGCTTTTACACCTCTAAGTCTGAAGACAACTTTATTTATTTACTTATTTGTTTATTTATTTCAGTGTCTTACACTGTTGCCCAGGCTAGAGTGTAGTGATCTCGGCTCACTGCAACCTCAGCCTCCTGGGTTCAAGCGATTCTCCTGCCTCAGCCTCCTGAGTAGTTGGGATTACAGGCACACGCCACCACACCTGGATAATTTTTTTTGTATTTTTGGTAGAGATGGGGTTTCACCATGTTGGCCAGGCTGCTCTTGAACTTCTGACCTCAAATGATCCACCTGCCTCGGCCTACCTCCAAATGATCCACCCGCCTTGGCCTCTCAAAGTGCTGGGATTACAGGCGTAAGCCACTGTGCCCAGCCTGAAGATAACTTTAAAAGGCAAGTAACGAGCACATAGATCTACTTTTCAAAAATGTTTTTTTCTCTTTAGAATGGTCATTCTGTGATGGCTCATGCCTGTAATCCCAGCACTTTGGGAGGCTGTGGCAGGAGGATCACTTGAGCCCAGGAGGTCGAGGATGCACTGAGCCAGTTTCATGCAATTGCATTCCAGACTAGGCAATAAAGTGAGACCCTGTTTCAAAGCAAAAAGGAAAAAAGAAGAAAGAAAAGAAAAGAATTCTAACTCCCATTTTATTCAATAAAAAGATGTGTCTCTAATTTTTTTAAGTCCTGGATCTCTTTTCTAAGACAACTACAGACCCTCTTCCAGAAAAATACACATACACAAAAAGTTTTGGTCACAACTACAGCGAGTTCAGGAATCCCTTGAAACCAACCCTTGAAGGGTCACAGACCCCCAGGATAACCCTTGCTCTAAAAGCATATTACAAAATTCCTTATATTATTTCACAGACCAGAATAAAGACCATATAGCTAGCTCTCTCATCATTTTTTATATTTTCAGAAAGCAAATATCAAATAAACACAAATTTTCTTAACTAGTCTTTCATATTCTCAAAAAAAAAAAACCCAGAAATCTTATGACTCAAATAAATCAATAAATATAAGGTCATACAAGTTCAAAGTCTGAATCAGTTTTCTTAAAATCTGCTACTTCCATTTCTGTGTTTCTGCCCATAAAGATCTCTCTTGAAAAGAAGAAACATTAATATGGTAAGGGCTTGAGTCTTTGCTACTTTAACATTCATCAACAGGTTAATATGTAAAAAGAAGACCACTTGTAAAGTTTACTAAAAGATGTTCTCTCATATATATGAGATATACGATATGATGAAAAGACAATTCTTAAATGTTCAGTGAATAGATCTGTGTCAATGCAATCGCAAGTAAAATCATGTAGCTGACAAAATAGATTTTAGAGTTCATAAAGGCTCAAATTATGTGTTTCCCACCACTTGAGTCAAGAACTTTCAGGCTGGACACAGTGGCTCAAACCCATAATCCCAGCACTTTGGGAGGCTGAGGCGGGAGGATCGCTTGAGCCCAGCAGTTTGAGACCAGCCTGGGCAACATAGTGAGATCATGTCTCTACAAAAATAAAAATAAAAAACTTAGTCAGGCATCATGGAACATGCCGGTAGTCCCAACTAGTTGGTAGGCTGAGATGGGAGGATCACTTGAGCCCAGGAGTTCCAGGCTGCAGTGAGCCCTGATGATCTTGCCACTGCACTCCAGCCTAGGCAACAGAGGAAGGTCCTGTCTCAAAAAAAAAATAAAATAAAATAACTTTCAGGAATGTTTATTTTCAGGTACAGCTCAAACTTTAAAGTCTTTCAAATTCCTCTTGGTCTTATTACTCTAGAAAATTTCTAGCATCATCCAACAAAATTATAAGTTATCAAATGAACTTATAAAAATGTTTGAACAGCACTCCATTTATGAATAACTGACAGAGTATCTCACGAAAATTTAAGTTACAGGGGGCAGTGATACTTTCCCATGAAAATATTAGATTATTTTAAATCACTAGATACTGTTTCAAAATCAGTATTATGATAAGATTAAGAAACACTTATAAAGAACATTTCACCACATGACAATTACTTTCTAAACAATAACTATCCCCACCAAAATGCAACTTGGTATTGTGAACCCCAATCAATTGACAATTTCAGTTTACAATCTGTAGTACTTAAGATTTAAAGTAATTCTTCTCTTAGAGTGCCCTGTCTCCTAAAACCAAGGAAATGAACAGGGTCTGATGATGCCCACCTACTGCCAGCGTTTAGGTCAGTATTTTTTCAAAGTCAGGGAAACTTCATACCTTAGGGGAGGGCAAGTTACATCTCAGAATCTTCATGTAAAGTAATTTTTGTCTTTGTGACAAAAGTCAAGTTCTTGAGCACTAATTCTTGAAAGCACTGTAATGGTATTATTGAAGTCACTGGTCTCACATAGCATGACTAAAATTGTACATATTTCTTGCTAGAGGTTAAACACACTTCACTTTAATACATTTGCATCTGCAACTTCTCCTCTTTGAAAGAACTGGGGGAAAACAGGGAGAATGTACCTAAATTTAGTAAGGAAAGTGAAACAACCAAGTTTATCCTACACAACTTCTTCATCCCGGATATGAAGATGCAAGATCTACTTGGGGGACAGGAAAATTGGAAAACAACGATATGGCTGAATAAAATAACAAACCTGGGTTCAAACTGAGACATGATCCTGGTGCTAATCGTATCTATCCCACTGGAGGTCAAATCAGCTGCACTGGTGCCTGTTTCCTCATCCACCTCTCACCACCTAAACGTGCGATTTACGAGAAAGCTATCGAAGTTGAATCAAAGTGACTTTTGGAAAGAGATGCCAATATAATTTGCAGTGTGCTCCAAACAACTACACACAAGGCAACGTTTCTCATTGAGCACCCCCGCCCCCACTTTCAACTTCCCCTTAAGATAGGGACAGTCACACAGACATTTTTTGAAAATCAAAGAGAGAAATAAATAAAAGCACCCCATCACGATCACCGACGAGATCCCGACTCTGTGGTGGAACTGGGTGCCGGGTGAGGACGATGGGCACACGCTCCTGGTCGCTTCGCGAACTCCTCCGGGAGGTCGCCAAGTTTCTCTTTCACCCTTTTTCCCGCACCCGCCGAGCCCAGGAAGGAAGGGGGCGGCCGCAGGGGCCGGAACCGCGCGACCTGGAACCCGGGGCCTTTTTTGATTGCCGGCCGCGCCCCGCGCAAGTGCCGGCGTTCGAGACCCGCCCCAGCGCGCGTGGGCGCCAACTTCGCGGGGACCCCCAGCGACGCGCCCCCTCGTTACCCCTAGTCCCGCCTCTCCCGGGCTCAGCCGGATCCGGGCGTCCCCTTCACCCTCCCCACCCCCCAGGGAAGCGAGCCCACCCCTAGCAGCGTCACCCTGAATGGGGCGGCGGGGCCGCAGTCACCTTCCCGGGGAAGAAGCGGGGGCCCCGACTCCCGGCGGCCCGCAGCCCCCGCCGCACCCCCGCAGCCCTGGAGGCGTTCGGGCGAGCTCACCTGGCGGCTGGCTGCGGCCTCCGGGGCGGCCTCTGGGCGTGGGCCGGGCGGGGGCTGCAAGGGGGGCGGCGGGAGCCCGGGCTGCAGCCGGGACCGCCGCCGGCCGCCAAGCCTCGCCCCAACTCGCGCCGGCCGCGGCCGCCCCCGGGGAGTACCGGGAGCGCGGGTCCCGCGGCGGCGGCGGCGGCGGCGGCGGCGGCGCGGCGCGGCGCGGCGCGGCTCAGGCGTCGGAGCAGGCGGCCGCGGGCGCCGCCGCCTCCTCCTCCATGGCTGTTTACCCGGCTGCATTGTGGGAGTTTGACCTCCGCCGCCGCCAACCGCCGCCTCAGCTTGCGCCGCCGCCGCCGCCGCGCACGCCATGGGAGCCGTGACTGACGGTGAGGCCCCGCTCGCCGCCACACGTGCCCGCTGCACGGCCCGCTGGGCCTCCCCCGAGACCCGTGGCCTCCCAGCCCGCTTCCGGGAACCCCTCGGCCTCCCCGGCCGCTTCGCCAGAGCGCTTCGGCCTTCCCGACCTCTCCCCGGAGCCCCGGGCCTCCCCGGCTGCTTCCCTGAGTCCTTCCTCCTCTCGCCAGAGCCCGAGCGCCCCTCGGAGCCCCTCGGCTTCCCCCGCCCGCTCTCCCGGAGGCAGCGCGGGACTATAGGGTGTGCCGGGAGCGTGGTCGGTGGGCTGGGAACACACGTGGGTGGCCGAGACGGCTAGAAGCGGTGCAAGGACGGGTGGGACCAGAGGGAGTCCGGTTTGTCTAGGGGCGCGGTGAGGGCCCAGGAGCCGCGAAGGGTGGGCGGTGGTGCCGGGCTTAGGGCTGCGGGCCTGGAAGGTTTGTGGAGGGCTGGGAGGGAGTGGGAGCTCCAGGGACAGGGCGGGGGTTTCGAGCGTGACACCTGGAGGGGTCCTGGGGCATATTGGGAAGGACTCACAGACAATGGAGTCGATGGCAATGAGGCCTTGAACTGCGAGTGGATTGTGGGTGAGAAGAAGGAGCAGGGAATTATTTATAAAAGGAATAGGTAGGGATGAGGTATCCGGAGGGTAATCAGGAAGTGTACCTGGGAGATTTACGGGGGTAAGGAGGAGCCAGTATAGTGATGAGACCGTCTAGGGTAGATCAGGACGATAAAACATGTATGTGTCTGTGTTGGGAAGGGTGATTTGTCAGCTGGGATGGATTTAGAGGGGCAAAGGCTGGGTTTGTGGACAGTCTAAGGGAGATGGTCTATGGACTGAGAGCAGAAATAAGGTGACACTTTGGGGAAAGGGGAAGGGGTATGATTGGCAACTGGAGGGAGAACCTACAAGGTATCTGGTTAGGCAGGAAGGAGGTCTTTTGATATCTGGGAAGGGGATATCTAGGGCTCTTGGGTGTTTTTCAGGAGATGGTGACCAGTAACTGTAAATGCCTGTGGAGAGGCCACTTCTGAAGAGTTGAAGACCACCAGGGTCTCCACATTAAAGGGCGTGGACATGGGAAGAACAGTGATAGGCCCAAAGTTGCAGACTAATAAAGAATAGTGGAGGTGGGAGGCTACTAAAGACTCAGGAACTTCATGTGGAATTTCAGCTTTGCTTCATTCCAGTTTCATTTATTTAGTGGATATTTATCCTTCCTGGACTAGGCTTTGGGATTACAACCCAGAACTAACAAGCAAGAACTTTCCCCTCTCCAAAATTTCGATCTGAAGGGAAAGAAACATTGACTAATGAGTTTTAAGAGTGACAAATATTACCACAAGGAAGTACAAGGTTGGGAACTGTAGGAACATGTAACAAAGATTATTTGTCCAATCAATGGAAATGAGAAAGCCTCCCCAAAGAAGTTAATCCCATTTTTGAAGAATAAGTAGATGTTGGACTGGTGTTCTGGGTTGGTAGCCACTTGTACAAAGACCCCAAGATGTTGGAAGAACTCAAAGCTGACAGGTATTGCTAGAATTTAGAAAGTTGTGAGCCAGAGATTTCTGAGGGCAATAGGAAGCCATTAAAAGTTTTAACACTGGTGTGGTGTTAATCAGATTGGCATTAAAACTCACACACATGGCCGGGCATAGTGGCTCACGCCTGTAATCCCAGCACTTTGGGAGGCCAAGGCAGGCGGACCTCTTGAGCTCAGAAGTTCAAGACCAGCCTGGAAAACACAGTGAGACCCCATGTCTACAAATACAAAAAAATTGGTCTGGCACAGTGGCACACACCTGTAGTCCCAGGACTTGGGAGTCTGAGGAGAAAGGATCACTTGAGCCTGGGAGGTTGAGGCTGCAGTGAGCCAAGATCACGCCAGTGAACTCCAGTCTGGGTGACAGAGTGAGACCCTGTCTCATAAAAAAAAAAAAAAAAAAAACCACATACACACTGTCTCTGCTTTGTGCAGAATGATTAGAGAAAATGAGGAGCTAAGTTTCCTCGCCACTTACTAACGTTTACGTAGTGCTGTTAGGTATTATTCTAATTGTTATCCCCATTTTACAGATGAAACAGACACAGGTTAGCTTGCCTAAGGTCGCACAGATAGTAAGTTATAGAGGGTCAAAGGCAGGGAGACCACCTGCAGAGTTCCTGCTCTTCACTATTATGCATCCTGTGTCTGCTACTTCTTCAGTGGCCCTGGTGAGAGACAATGAGGACTGTGACCAAGAGGGAATGCAGAGAAGAGGACAGGTGGGAGGGAAATTTGTGAGGTAGAATGTCAGGACTTCAGGTATTGAATGGATGATGCGAGAAGGGATTTAGGATGATCCCAGGTTTTTGACTTCACTGTGTGCCTGTTAGTGCTACTTTTCTATTTATTGAGATAGAGATGTCCAAAGGAGTGACAGGCTTTGTCAGTTGGGAGATAGGGACAGAAGATGAGCTCTAAAGTACTGACTGCAGTCAAGTGCCCCCCCACATCCTTAAAAGCCACAGGAATCTCTACCCTGCCACTTACAGACTGTCTCAGCTTCAGTCTCTGAATGGAGATAATAATAAAGTCCACATCAGCGGATTGTTTTGAGGATTAAACACAAAAAGTTGTAAAGGGCTTTGCATTGAGTCCAACACATAATAATTAATATTCAGTAAACATTAATGTCGGAGTTGTTTTACTAATCTGTCTTCCACTTTCCTTTGATGTGGACTGTGCCTTCTCTCTTAATCTGCACAGATTGCCTTTTCCTGCCTTTTCTATCAGGTGACACTCCACTTATTCCTCAAGACCCACCTCAAAAATCCCCTCTTTTCTTTCCTGGAAGTAGTTGACCCTCTGCCTACTAGCCATATTATTTTATGCATATTGCTGCTGTCACCCTTAATACGTTATTTATATGCCTTATGCTAGAAAACATTTAAGGCAGTTCACCGTAATGAGAACATATAAAAATTAAACGGACTAGAAAACAAGACAAAAAGAACATTAAGATTAGGAAAAATAAAGGGAAGTCAGAAGTGGGGTGATCCTCAAAATGCAGGAGGATAAAGTCTAGTACATTAATTAACCAAGCTATAAGTGACCTGTTTCTCCAATAGGCCGTGCTGAGAGGCAGGACCTCGTCTACTCTGTGATCTAGTGTTCATGAGAGAAGGCAATCTTAGATGCCCAGGAAAAGCACTTTTTTTTTTTCTGATTTGAACTAGAGGAAAAGTTTATCATTGAGGTCTTTATAAATGAAAGCCAGTGTCATATCCTTAACCCCTTTTCAGCACTGAAGATCATAGAGCTGTTTTGTAGCACATCCCTTGCTAGGTAAAAGAAGGCTAAATCACAATTTGGAAAGACATTCTAAAGCCAGTAGAGGCTGGGTGTGGTAGCTCACACGTGTAATCAATCTTAGCACTTTGGGAGGCTAAGGCAGGAGGATCACGTGAGCCCAGGAGTTTGCCTAAGCAACACAGCGAGACATGATCTATACTACAGAATTTTTCAAATTAGCCAGGCGTGTGGGGTGGTGTGCACCTGTAGTCTCAGCTACTCGTCTCTACTAAAAATTTTCCAAAATTAGCCAGGTAGAGTGGAACACACCTGTAGGTAGTCCCAGCTACTCAGGAGGCTGAGGCAGGAGGATCACTTGAGCCCAGGAGTTTGAGGTTGCAGTGAGCCATGATTGCACCACTGCACTCCAGCCTGTCAACAGTGCTAGATCCTGTCTAAAAATAAATAAATTAAACCAATGGACAGTGTGGTTTAGGTGTGTAGTGGGTAGCTCTGCTGATCTGGCTTGATTCAAATCAGGGTTTTTTGATTGAATATCTAGACCATAGAGGAAAGACAAACTACAGCTTCTTCAGACAATCCTTTATAAACATGGTTTTCGTTAGCTGAGCTTTTGAAAAAATCAAGCTGAAATGAGTGGTATGTGTGATCCGTCAACACGTATTTATTGCATACCTTCTAGGCACAATGCAAGGTCCTGGCTACTTTGCAGTGAACTAGACAGAGGAGGGCCCTGGCCCCTGCTTTGGGGAAAGAAGCCATAGTGTGCAATCAAATAAGTAAATAAGATAATTTCTGAGAAAGAATGTAATTAAGTTCTAAGAATGAACTTGATGGAGTGAGGACAGAGAGTAATGGGGGAGGGCAGTGATACCTGACAGTTTCAACCACATGAAGAGCCCAGGAAAGTATTCCAGATAGAGACAACAACTAGCGCAAAGGCCCGAGTTGAAAACAAGCTCTGCACCCTTTGGAGGAAATAAGGAAAGCCACTGGGCTGGATCTAGGGACAGGACTGCATCCAGGTGGGCCAAGAGGAGTATGATGCAAAAGGAGGTAAAAGGGAGCTCAGGAGGAGCCTTGCAGGCTTTGGAAAGGAGACTGAATTGTCCTTCGTGGGCATTTAGAAATGATTGGAGGATTGTAAGCAGGAGAGTTAGTGATCCAATTCATCTTTTAGATCATTCTGAGTTGCATAAAAAATGGATTCTAGGAAGGCAAGAATGAAAACAGGGAGTCCGATGCAAAGTATTCCAGATGAGAGAAATAGGGGCTTGGATTAGAGCGATGTTAGTGTGGAAGATAGAAGTGGATGCTCCTGATGTCTCATTCATCCTCCTGCAAAGCTCTTGGAGGACTACCAGTACCTGTCCATGGAGCTTACATGAGAGCCAATGTCTGTTACAAATTTGAGGTGCCTGTATCACTGTGCCTTCATGTAATCCATTCCTCTGGGTCTGCGTATCCAGTTGGACTGGGAGCTCTTGAAGAAGCAGCCCTTTACTTCCCGCACTCAGTTTGAGGAACTGCCCTGCTTTAGAGTAGCTATAGCTACTAGACTGGATATTTTCACCACTACTGTCATGTTATAAGTGAAAAAGTGGAGGTCTTTGGAAGTTAGTGAGTTGCAGTCACACAGCTAGTTTGTGACAAAGCCATTTTCTCTCCTTCCCTTGTTGCCAACTCTAGCAGTTTGGCTAACTGAAAAACAGTGTGGATGTTGTCAGTGTTAATTTAAACTATGTTAACTGTATTTTGTATGTGTTAATTTAAAGGATGCTAAATATTGTTAGTACACTGATAGAAATCATTTCAGAAGCACTTTTTGCAGTACAGAGAACATTAGGTAGATATATTGATATGCCAGAGCAACAGATGAGAGATGGAGAAAGGGGTTGGGGTGGAATGTGGCTCTACATTCTGTTTAATAAAGCTTGCTAGTTTTGATGGTAGCTTTTTTTTTTTAACTTAGAAAAGTGTAATGCATGAATATGTACTTGTTGCAATTTGAAATAATGGTTTTTAGTATGCCTACGAATAATATGACAGAATAATGGAGCTGCACTATGACTTTCTAATAATGTAATTATATATTTTTCTGTGAATGCAGAAGTGATTAGTAACTCATCTGTGAAAGGAAGATAATAGTACACACTTTGTAGAGTTGTTTCAAGGATGAAACATGATAATATATGTAACGCACTTTGAAGTTGAGTGACCATTTAATTTATTGTGTAAACCAGGACACTTTTCAGAGTGAAAAGAAACAAATAGTATGTGTGGTCACCAACTAGGATTGTATAAATGCTGTGCAAGTGTTTGCTGCTGCTGTTATTCCTATTTCAATTGCTGATCCAATGTTAATTAGACATTTGTGGGCACAGGGTTCATTTGTTTTTGAGTTTTTTTTTCATTAGTGCCATTGGATTTGCCCACTTTCTTCCATCTTCTGTGGCCCCAACACAGGGATAACTGCTGCAGTTCAACTATGAAATGATGTTTCTTTAGCCAAGATAATTGGTTTTTCAAAGCAAGATTGACATTTCGCCTTGACTTTATTAGCACTATACTGCTCTAAACATTTAAACAGAGAGAAAAGACAAAGGACCTCAACATGATGTTTTGCATTTCTTTTCCTTTTAAAATTTTAAATGTAATTTTGGTGTAAGTAATTACCTTGGCATCAGCAATTTATGTAGACCAGTCAGAAGTATCTTAGGAGAGGTTAATATCTACATGGAGGAATCAAACCATCTTATTGTTCCTTCCACCCACCTTTTATGTGTCTTCTTAATATTGTTGACCTTAAAAATTGTTTTAATGGTTTTGAGCTTTTTGAAAGGAGGGACCAGGTGTTATTTTACCATAAGGAATGTAACACAATGGGCTAATATGTGTGATTCATCTTAATAACATGAGCTGTGGTGGTCTAACGATAAATCTTAGAGGAATCTGCATGAACATTGTTTTTACATGGCCTTAGTCTCTCTTCTTGTTCATTTAAAGTAGGTCAAATCAAGCCAGTTTTCTTTGTTGTTGTTAACACATCATAGCTTTATTCAGTAACAGAGTAGAATTTTTAATACAGAGAAAATGAAGTACCTGAGAATGATAAATAAGTTTACCACCCAGTTAACCCCTGTTACTACTTCAGAAAAAAAGTACTACATGTCAGTAAATTCAAGAAGAAATGCACAATATGAAAAATGAAAACCTTCCCCTCTTTACCTTCCATAATAATTCCTCTCCCAGAATGATTTTTAATGCCTCTAAAAGGTAAAAGTATCTTCTCTGGAGACTGACTCCTGAGTTTGAGTTCCATTTCTATTCCTTACTTCCTGTGACATTTAATTTTTGGCAAGATGCTTTTTCATTGGTAAAATAGACATAAGAATATCTATAATGAGGCCGGGCATGGTGGCTCACGCCTGTAATCCCAGCACTTTGGGAGGCCGAGGCGGGCAGATCACGAGGTCAGGAGATCGAGACCATCCTGGCTAACACAGTGAAACCCCATCTCTACTAAAAATACAAAAGAATTAGCTGGGCGTGGTAGCGGGCGCCTGTAGTCCCAGCTACTGGGGAGGCTGAGGCAGTAGAGTGGCGTGAACCCGGGAGGCGGAGCTTGCAGTGAGCCGAGATAGCGCCACTGCACTCCAGCCTGGGCAACAGTACAAGACTCTGTCTCAAAAAAAAAATCTATAATGCTGTTGTGTAGATTAAGTGTGTTTATATGTGAAAAGCATCTAAAGCAGTCCTTAGCATATTTAAGTGTTATGTATCTGTTGGCTAGTATACCAGTGGGTATATATGCTTGAAAATTTCATACAGTCATTTACACACTGGTCTGTATTCAACTTCTGTGTATCCATAAAAATTTTTTTAAGTGATATAATAGGTGTGTATATTTATGGGGTACGTGAGGTATTTTGATACATGCATACAATGCAAAATAATCACAGCAGGGTAGATAGGATATCCATTGTCTTCAAGCATTTATCATTTGTTATAAACATTCTAGTTATGCTCTTTTAGTTGGTATAAAATGTGCAATAAATTATTGTTGACTATAATCATCCTATTGTGCTATCAAATACTAGATCCTATTCACTCTATGTTTTTGTACCAATTAAGCGTCCCCGTCCCTCCCCTGCTGCCACACACCCCACAGCTCTTCCCAGCCTGTTGTAACCATCTCTACTGTCTACCTCCATGAGTTCAGTTGTTTCAGTTTTTAGCTTATCATGGAGCTCTTTTGAATATAAATCTACCTTATTCTTTTATATCAGTGTGTATAGTCTATTAATTTTTTAGACAGATCCTTTATTGGCATTTAGTTTGTTTTCAGTTTTTTACTCTTCCGAGCAGTGTTACAATGGAGATATTTGCATAGATGTATTCGTGTACTTGTGGGAATAATTTCTAAAAGATAAGTCAAAAGGTATATGTGTCTTTAATTTTGGTATATCTTGCTGTAATGCCTTAGTAGCTAGCTGTTTTCCCCACTATAATCCTGTCTGAAATTGTTATCCCTTCCTGTGGCTTTCAGTTTGGCACCTACAGAATTTTTTGCCAAACTGCATTTAGAAAGGAAATGCTAATCCTCACTGGTGGATCACAGGATTACTAGTTCACAAAGGCAGGTGAGATTGCAGCCTTCCCTCAAAGGGAGCCACATTTGACCTGCAATTTAGCCTTAGCAGGGAGTTACATAACAGTGATGCTATTGCCACTGGTTGTCAAGCCTTGACCTGTCTCTGAAGTTGTTTTGTAATCAAGGTTTTAATGGCAAATATAGGGAAAGAACAATTATGAATTTTGAAAGGAATGTGAGTCTGGTTTTATGAGAAACTCCCTTTTATGCTAAAATGAGAGCACAGCTAAAATGGCTGTGTCATCTGACCAGAGGCCTGGAAATCTAGAGTTGCTCTAGTAACTGTAAAGGAGTCATTTCTTCCTGCCTTTATGTTTATGAAAAATAGAGTTTTAAGATCTAACTTCTTGAAAGGACTTTTTGAGGCTTATTTGGTGTCTTGAGTAATCTTATATTTCTTCTGGCTATATGTTGGCATATATGTATCCCATTTTGCAAGTAAATATTTACATTTCAGCATAAATATGTCATTATTGATTTTAAACTGATTTTGAAAGACAGATATTTTGTATGTCCAATTCTGGTATAATGAAATCCAGTAGGAAGTCATAAGTTCTCGAATTGTGATAATAGTCTACTGTTAAACCAATCCTGTTTTTTTATGTCTTCAGTGGTTAACATTTAGGCATATTGGATATGAGGCATTTTGATGAGCAAATATGTATCTCATGCCCCTGCCTCATAGACAGTATATGCTAGACAATGTGTGGTCATATTACTCACTAATTAATACGTGAAGTTAATTGCTGCCTCCTTTTCTTGACTCAGATTCACACTCCACAGTCTTTCCAGGAGCTAGATGGATGGTATTATCCAGCCATCATCCTACAAGCCTAAAGCCAAGTGGAAAACCACCATCCTCACAGCAGGTGTCAAGTATTTTGGTTTAGAAACTCTTTCCAGATGATATTGATCCTCATAGTAAAGAAAGTAATTATGACAAGGAGCGATGTTGATAACATCAAAAAAATAACAAAAAATCTGCTAAGCCATCTTTACTGTTTTTACAGGATAGACCAAAGCCCAGCAGAATTACTAATACAAGCATTCAAACTGCTTACAGAGGGTTTCAAGCATGATAATTTGTGAAGTCAACGTGTATAGTAAACAAAACATGTTTTAAGTGTGTTCATTATGGAGCTAATTGATAAGATGTCATTAAAAATAATAATGCTCATAGCATTTGTGTTAGGAACTATCAGCAGCAGTCCATCTTTAAATTTAAAAAGAACAGAGGCTATTCTCAAACTGAGAGCTTACCTTTTTGTTTTATTCTGTTTCTGTTGGAGCTGTGCTCTGTACTTTATACATGTTATTTCAATAATTCTCGTCCACAGAGTTTTCTAGGCAGCAACTGTCTACGCACAATTTAAGCTAGAAACGCCATGACCTTCCCAGTAAATTTGAGACAGAAACAAATTTGTAAGGAATCCTAACTGGGCAAAACTTGATATGCATAAATGCCTAATATGTATTTACATAGATATATCTATAGATAAATCTTCAACATTTACTCTGACTTTTATAGGATGATACAAGTTGTGGATTAAATTTTTTTTTTTTTTTTTTTGAGACGGAGTCTCGCTCTGCCACCCAGGCTGGAGTGCAGTGCCGCGATCTCGGCTCACTGCAAGCTCCACCTCCCGGGTTCACGCCATTCTCCTGCCTCAGCCTCCCGAATAGCTGGGACTACAGGCACCCACCACTATGCCCGGCTAATTTTTTGTATTTTCAGTAGAGACAGGGTTTCACCGCGTTAGCCAGGATGGTCTCGATCTCCTGACCTCGTGATCTGCCCGCCTCGGCCTCCCAAAGTGCTGGGATTACAGGCGTGAGCCATAGTGTCTGGCCGTGGATTAAATTTAACATAAACATAAGGATAACATATTTTTTGTTTTCCTACTATAGACAGACATTGTGCTCCTTTGTATACTTTTATTTCCCTTAAGTTTCCCAATATTTCTATAAAGTAGATAGTTTTATTCCCATTTTACAGATGAAATCAGATGTTGGTCTTACGTGACTATACATACAGGCACACACAGTAAACGCTGGGTGAACTAACCAAAACATTGGCTCCAGTTTTTGTTTTGTTTTGTTTTTCTGGCCTAGGCAGTTGGCTGTGAGAGAGGGATAGGGCTGAGTGGGAGGAGGGCCTGTGAATGCCTGGACAGGGAATTCCCTGTGCTGCCAGAACTAGTGGTGCCACACTCCTACTTGTGCCACCCCTATGTTGGCATTGGCCCCTGTTTTTTCCTAACCAAGTCATCTGCTCAGTCCTAACCTGCCTTCTAGGACCTGTGATTCTTTTTTTTTTTTTTCCTGTTTTGAGATGGAGTCTCATTCTGCCACCCGGGCTAGAGTGCAGTGGTGAGATCTAGGCTCACTGCAAACTCCACCTCCTGGATTCAAGCAATTCTCCTGTCTCAGCCTCCCGAGTAGCTGGGATTACAGGCGCATGCCACCACGCCCAGCTAATTTTTGTATTTTTAGGAGAGACAGGGCTTCAACATTTTGGCCAGCCTGGTCTCGAACTCCTGACCTCAAGTGATCTGCCCACCATGGCCTCTCAAAATGCTGGGATTACAGGCATGAGCCACCATGCCCAGCCAGGACCTGTGATTCTAATCTCTCCTTTTTAGATCAGGCCATGTTAGCTCCTAACTGTGTATGCTTTGCTAGCCTTCTAACTAGCCTCCTTGCCTCTGGGTTTTTCCCAGTTACAATCCAGTTTGTACATCCTCCTAAAAATTCTGGCCCATGAATCTTTAGCAACTCCCACTTTCCTGCCAGCAAGATGTACAAGTATAGTATTTACTGGTGTGATTCCCAAAATCTGACCCCCAACTGCTTGTATATCTTTGGGTCCTGCTATTTGTCTTCACTCCTCTAGCCTCCCTAGTGTTCTAACACACTCATGCCCTAGATTCAGCCTTTCATTCCCCACCCAGCCTCTGCTAGAGCACAGCTTTCTCCCTGCCTGGGGTGAGAAGAAGGAAAGGACTTCAGCTTTCTTTTTTAACAACAGCTAACAGGTTTTGAGTACTCATATGGTTCAAAAATCAAATACTATAAAAAGATAATCTCCAATCTTCCAGTCTGTTCCCCATCCACCCCACTTATACTGCCTTCTCTCTTGGTGTAACCCCTTTTATTAGTTTTTTGTATATCCTTCCAGGGTATCTATATTGCTCAGCACTGCACTAGTAGGGACTCCTTGTGCCCCTTTGACAGGTCTCTGTCTGGGCTTCTAGGCTGTCCACAACATCCTTTGAAATCTAGGTGGATCTCTTGGAAGGTCAGAGAACAACTTGCATTCTGCATGCCTGCAGAATTAGCGTCATGTAGATGCTACCAAGTTTTATGGCTGTATCTTCTCAAGTAGTAAGTCAAGCTGCACTTGGGCCTTCTTGAACCACAGCTGGGGTGGCCGAGGAGCACTGTGCCGGAATGCAGGGAGCAGAGACCCAAGGCAGCTCTGGGCAGCAAACCTATGGAGGGCACCCTAGGTCAGTCCTCCAAAACCATTCTACCCGCCTAGAGTTCTGGGCCTGGGTCTGTGGTGGGAGGGACAGACTTGAAGGTTATTTTTTAGTTTAAAGATCTCAATTGGCTTTATTCTCGATTCTAGAATTGGGCCACACATCATTCCATAAAATAGAATAAGTGTTCCAATGAGCCAAGGAGCAGAGGCTGGCTTTATATACAGAGAAGGGCTAAAGAAAGTAGAAGCACAGAACAGACAGCATATTAGTCATTTCAAAGCTACTCTTCTTGTAAGGTGGGGACAGAGAGGCCAACAATAGAAAAATAACTAATTAGTTAACATGAGGTTATTTCAGCCTACCTTTTTTGAAGAGAAGCAAGGACTAAAGTAGAAGGAACTTCATTATTATGCCCACTGAAGATTTAAACTGGCCTCTTGGGGAAATTAGCTGTTATTCTCTTCTGATCTCTTACAAGGTTGGGTAACAACTTAGTCTAGGTTTGGTGACATGGAACTTTAGCATGGGTGACTCCATTTTGATTTTTAGTCTGGTCCATTGGGACATAGTACAAGAACTTAGTCCAAAACAATGGCCTCCTGTAATTTTTATTTCACAGTTTTCCCTTTTGGTTAGGTTGTTATGTAGGTGAGAGTGTAACCAAAACTTAGGTCATCAGTACTACTCTCAGTTGCCATCATTTTGAGTTTCTAGTCTCAGCATGTGTTTATAGCTTATTGTGTCCTCCCCATTATTATAAGTTTGTTTGAGTTTTTGTTGTTCCAGCTAGAGACATACCATTTGATGCTTGACAGATGGCTCTCTGGAAACATTTAAAACTTTTTGAGAAGATACAGTACAACAGGGAGACTACTGTTGTGATTAGCAGGTGGAAAACATGAAGAGTTTGGAGCTTTCTTCTTAGCCAGGATCCCCATGAGCCAAACCAGCTAAAATCAAATAGCTAGATGAGGAGTCTACATGTTTTAACAAAGTAATCTGCTCTACAATACCCAATGTATTTATGTGCAACAAGAAATATCAGTTGCACAGATTGATCCCTGTTTAATTAGTTGATATCTAGTGTCCCATGACTATCTTAAATTAAAGCAGAGGTCAGGTGCAGTGGCTCACGCCTGTAATCCCAACACTTCGGGAGTCTGAGGGAGGTGAATTGCTGAGGTCAGGAGTTTGAGACCAGCCTAACCAACATGGTGAAACTCCATCTCTATTAAAATACAAAATTTAGCTGGGCATGGTGGTAGGCACCTGTAATCCCAGCTACTAGAGAGGCTGAGGCAGGAGAATTGCTTGAACCCGGGAGGCAGAGGTTGCAGTGAGCCGAGATTGTGCCACTGTACTCCAGGCTGGGCGACAGAGCGAGACTCGTCTCAAAAAAAAAAAAAAAAAAAAAAAAGAAATATAAATTGCACAGATTGCTCCTTGTTTAGTTGGTAATCTAGTATCCCATGACTATCTTAAATTAAAGCAGAGGCCAGGCATGGTGACTCACGCTTGTAATGCCAGCGCTTTCGGAGGCCAAGGTGGGTGGATCATTTGAGGTCAGGAGTTTGAGACCAGCCTGGCCAAAATGGTGAAACCCCAACTCTCCTAAAAATAGAAAAATTAGCTGGGTGTAGTGGTACGTGCCTGTAATCCCAGCTGCTTGTGAGGCTGAGACAGGGTTATTGCTTGAACCCGGGAGGCAGAGGTTGCAGTGAGCCGAGATCACACCACCGCACTCTAGCCTGGGCAATGGGAGTGAAACTCCATCTCTAAGTAAATAAATAAATAAAAACCGGCAGTCCCAAATTACTTCTAGGAACTACTGATTGTGAAACTGTATAGCGTTATGTAGTCAAGGGAAAGAAGTAGGCATAAATAAGGAATAATTAAGAGGAGTAAGAGTCTTCTTATGATGGGGAGTCTTATTCCAATGGTCTTGGGAAAAGTTGTCCCCAGCATGAAGTCGACAACTTCTCATCCTGATTTGCAGTTTGATTGTCTCTGGTGTGACATCAGGCATTCTGGTGAATTCTCTGTGTGGCACATGTATCAGGTATGAGACATCTCCCTTGAAATTTACATCGAGTTGTCCAGCTTTCGCTTATAGGGCTTGAGAAACAGCTGTTTTTGCTATATGAGAGTCTTAGCCAGATATTAGAGAAAACTAGAAGAATTCAGAATCCAGTCTAGTCTACTAGTGAAAAAAGGAGAAAAATAAAAAAAAAAAGCAAAAACAATGAGCCAGGCTACAATCTAATAACAAGGCCACTATAACTTTTTTTAACGTAATTTTTTTCTCTACATTCACCCTCATTTCTACAAAAGATAATCACAGACCAATTTGCCTGATTATTTATAAAAGTGCAGCAAGAATAACTACATAGCTGTCTTTTAAATTTGCTTTGCTGCAAACTTTGACAAGGAATCTCAGATTAGACTTTTAGAAACCTCTCAATGTTAGGAAGCCAAATGAAGGCACACATCAGACTTTGCCTGCTGTATCTAGTACCTTGAGGTTCATGGGCCTGCCGGGAAGTGACAGCCTTTACTCATTCACTATAAAGCTGAGAATCCTTGAAGCTAGGCATTCTTGTTTTTTTGAGATGGTGTCTTACTCTGTCACCCAGGCTAGAGGGCAGTGACGCAGTCTCGGCCCACTGCAACCTCCGCTTCCTGGGTTCAAACAATTGTCCTGCCTCAGCCTCCTGAGTAGTTGGGATTACAGGCTCATGCCACCACACCTGGCCAATTTTTTGTATTTTTAGTAGAGACAGGGTTTCACCCAGGCTGGTCTCGAACTCCTGACCTCGGATGATCCACCCGCCTTGGCCTCCAAAGAGCTGGGATTACAGGCGTGCGCCACCATGCCCAGGTGAAGCTAGGCATTCTAAGAACATTTTGAAATACGGTATTCCTGTCAGAGCCTTGATAATATAACCAGTGTTTCCAATTGTATCCTGTTAAAGAGAACAGATTCTTTATTGAACTTATGCAGATAACCAAATTGCCATAAAAATAACAGTACTAACAAATAGTTTCCAAATTCTGGAGGTACCATCAGGTAGAAAGAAAAAGCAAATGTTTCTATTTTTATTCGTAAAAGTATGCTTTACCAAATTGCTGTAAGCTATAGATAGCTTTTAAAAAAAGAAGTTTCCTTAAATCTGTAAAACAAAATATTAAAAAAACCAGCAATGTTTCAAATAAAGAAGCCATGAAAACTCATAGTTTTTATTTATCAGTTCAATCAGTCTCATGTAATTAATTCGTGCTCTGTTTGATCTTGGTTAGCAGTTTTACAAACCCATCAAATTAGGAGTTTATTTTGCCAAGGTTAAAGACATGCCACAGCATCAGGAGGTCCTGAGACGTGCTGAAGGTGGTTGAATTACAGCTGATTTTATACATTTTAGGGGGACAGAAGTTACAGGCAGACATCAATGAATACACGTAAGATGTATATTGGTTTAGTACAGAAAGGCAGGACAACTCGAAGGTGGGGGGTGGGGAGGACTTCCAGCTCATAGGTGGAGTCAATTTTCTGATTGGTAATTGGTTAAGTTATTGTCTAAAGACCTGGAATCAATAGAAAGGAATTTCTGCGTTGAAATAAGGGGTTGTGGAGGCCAAGGTTCTGACACAGATGAAACCTCCAGCTAGCAGGCTTCACAGAGAATAGATGGTAAATATTTCTTATCAGACTTAAAAAGGTGCCAGACTCTTAATCTCTCCTGGATCAGGAAAAGACCTGGAAAGGGAAGGGGGTTCTCCACAAAATGTAGATTTATGAGACAACTTTGCAGGGCCATTTTTAAATACATCAAAGAAATATATTTTGGAGTAAAATACTTCAATTTATTTCAATGTCTGCTGTCATGTGATGTATCTCATTGGTACAAAGAGTCTGTTTCGTCAGTCTTAAGATCTCTGTTTTAATGTTCATACTGGTCAGTTGTGCCTGAATTCTAGAAGGAGGGTGTAATGAGGAATTCTGGCCCCACCCGCATTCCCATCATGGCCTAAACTAGTTTTTCAGTTTACTTTGGAAAGCCCTTGGCCTATTGAATGGGTGTCCATTCAATTGGCTGGAGGGCTTAGAATTTTATTTTTGGTTTACAGTTTCTTCATTAAACTTTTGGAAATTTTGTCCAATGGTATAAACTAAGTTATATCAGAGTTTGTTTTTTTTTTTTGTTTTTTGTTTGTTTGTTTGTTTTTTGAGACAGAGTCTCACTGTGTTGCCCAGACTGGAGTGCAGTTGCACGATCTTGGCTCACTGCAACCTCTGCCTCCTGGGTTCAAGCAGTTCTTCCTCAGCCTCCTGAGTAGCTGGGATTACAGGCACGCAACCCCACACCCGGCTAATTTTTGTATTTTTGGTAGAAACAGGGTTTTGCCTTGTGGGCCAGCCTGGTCTCGACTCCTGACCTCAAGTGATCCACTCACCTCTGCCTCCCAAGGTGCTGGGATTACGGGCGTGAGCCACTGCACCCGGCCTTCTTTTCATTCTTCTGATATAGCTTTTTGGAGACACAGCACTTTAGGATTATAATTGCTTGCAGAAAGCTTTCATAAAAGGCATTAGAACCAAAACAATTAACTGTGGACAGCATGACTTAAAATGACCATGGTTAAAACCTGACGAGAGTTCATTATAATGATAATGAAGTTGATAAGGAAATTTGTTTATTTTTCAACCAAAATTATGACTGATAGCATTTATACCAATACATACCAGATTTATAAGAACTTTTTTTATCACAGGGTGGGTGGGAAGCCTGATTTTAGGGGCTTTCCTAGAAATTTTTTTTAGCAGTCCTTTTTCCAATGTCCTGGTTATTTGCACAAATGGCAGTGAATTTTTGGAAACTGCTCTTTTAGGGATTGCTTATTTGGGGAAGCACCCTAGGATAGGCCCAAATGTCATTCTAGGTTGCTGGTTGTCATGGAGCTGAAATACTTGGGGAATGGCTTTTCAAAAGGTAATTTGCAGTCTTTTGGGTTTTGCCTGACCCATAAGCAGATCAGATGGGACTTGTTGGGTACTTGATAGAATTCTCAGGAGACTACCATTCTGCCTCTTTCATCCATGTGGGGCTCCCTAGAGTACACCAACACATGTACTAGTTGGTACAGATCAAGTATACTGGGGTTATAAATTACCAATAACGCCAGGCATGGTGGCTCATGCCTATAATCCCCGCACTTTAGGAGGCCGAGGTGGGTGGATCACCTGAGGTCAGGAGTTTGAGAACCAGCCTGGCCAACATGGTGAAACCGTGTCTCTACTAAAACTACAAAGAAATTAGCCGGGCGTGGTGGTGGGTGCCTGTAATCCCAGCTACTTGGGAGGCTGAGGCAGGAGAATAGCTTGAACCCAGGAGGTGAAGGTTGTGGTGAGCCAAGATTGCGCCCTTGCACTCCAGCCTGGGCAACAAGAGTGAAACTCCGTCTAAAAAAATAAAAATTTTAAAATAATAAGTTACTAGTAAGACCCTGAATTCTTCAGAAAACTTGTGAAATTCTTCTCTAGGTTTAGGAAAATCTTGAACTGTGGCCTTGAAGTCCATTTTTGTCCAGAGAGTGCAAGTCACTTGGGGATTATCTCCTGATTTTTCAGATGATTCTCTTGTAAGGAAACTGTTTAACTGCTTTTTTCAGGGAAGAAAGGCAATTCAGACAAAGCAGACTGAATATTTAGTAGCAGATTGTAAATATTCAGGCAAAGAAAGAGAGACAGTAGGACTTACATCAGTTTTACCATCCTTGGTAGGGGAATATCTTCCATTTCCAGCTTTTCATTAGCTCTTTACAGTGCATCTTTTTAAAAGGTGATTTTAGAGCACTGTCTCTTTGAGGCTTCTGAATGCCAATAAGAATTTTGTTCTCTCTGCATAATTTGGGAGGCTCGGGGTTCGAGTGTGCTTCTTAGATGAATAGTCTTTTTCATGTGGAACATTCCATGTAATGGCATCATAATTCTGAATTATCTTTTGTAAGATTTTGCCATTTGTAAATATTTGTAGCTTCCAGAACCAGAAACCTTATACACAAAAAAGGCAGATTGGCCAGAAGGCAGGGTACTCAGATCTTTAGAAATTAAAGAAACCATTTTATGTTGGATATTGGGTCTTCCAAAGCCAAAATGGCTTTGGCTTTGAGATCGCCTGACCAACTTAGCCAATGAAATTTCAGTTTCTTTTTTGTCTGACCCAGTCAGATGCCTGAGGCCTCCCTCATCTAAACATGTAAGAAAAAAAGAACACACATACCTATGAATTCCAAAAGCCAGAGTTCATGCCCCCCTCCACCTCATGGTAATAACCACTTACTGTGACTGCTGTTGGTTACCTTTACTACTGCAGCCCTTTATGATAGCCACAGAGAGTGTAACCCACATTTCCCTCTGGCCATATGCTGGTCACCAATGGGATGCAACCCATATTTCTGTCCAGCCACATTCTTCAGGGCTTGACCCAAGCCTTTTATGGCATCATGCATGAGATATCACCAGAGTGGGAGCCGAAACAATGTAGTCCTTGCCAGTGACTTTTCAGCCACTATGAACCCAGAAGTCATGTGCCCTGCCACAGTACAAACTAACCCTAGGTACCCCAAAGTCAAATGTCCTTTCACAGCACAAACTAACCTTGATACCCCCAAAGCCAAAGATATCAGTGAGCTTAAATACTTAAAGAGAGCAGAGCTCAGATCTGAGAGGGACTTAACTCTCAGGGCTACGTGAAGGAGATAGTAGCCCCCACCCCGAGAAAAGAAGGTTAGCATCACCTTTTCCTGTGTTCCTCAAGGAGTCTCAGGTCAGCTGTCTCCAGGTCCTTTTGTGGTCATCTGTCAAAAGACAAAATTACAACAAATTTAAAGATCTCAATTGTCTTTATTTATGATTCTAGACTTGGGCAACAGTTGCCACTTCCACATTTTCAGGTATTATAGCAACAGCCACACTGCCAGTACAATTTTCCATCTTACTCTGTTTTCCGAGGCTGTAATAGAATACCAGAGAATGGGTAATTTATAAACAATAAAAGTTTATTTTACTTATGGTTCTAGAGGGTGGGAAATTCAAGATCAAAAGGCCAAATCTGGTGAGGGTCTTCTTGCTGTGTCATAACATGGCAAAAGGTATCACAAGGCAAAGGAGAGTGTGAGATGGAGAAAAGAAATGGAGCTGAACTCACCCTTTTATCAGGAGCTCACTCCGAGATTACTAACCTATTTCCACAATAGCCGCATAAGCCTGTTTATCAGGGCAGAGTCCTAATGACCTGATCACTTCTTCAATCACCTCTTCAAGGTTCCCCCTCTTAATACTGGCACGATGGCAATTAAACTTCTTTTTTATGTATTTATTTTAAAATGACAGATAACATTGTGTGTTTTTGTCATGTACAGCATGATGTGTTGAAGTATATATACATTGTGGAATGGTTAACTAGCTAATTAACAAATGCATTACCTCACAGAGTTATCATTTTTATGGTGAGAGCATATCACATTCACTCTTTTTACATTTTTCAAGAATATACTGTGTCATTAACTATAGTCACCTTGCTGTACAATTAGGTCTTTTGAAATTTATTCCTCTTGCCTAACTGTAACTATGTATCTTTTGACCAACATTTCCCCAACCTCCTTCTCCCTAGCCACCCCAGCCTTTGGTAACCACCATTATACTCTCTATTTCTGTGAGACCACCTTTTTTAGATTCCATATGTAAGTGTGATCATGCATTATTTATTTCTCTGTGCCTGCCTTATTTCACCTAGCATAATGTTCTCCAGGTTCATCCATGTTGTTGAAATGACAGGATGTCCTCCTTTTTATGGTTGAATAGTATTTCATTGTTTATGTATGTATGTGTATGTGTATATATGTGTGTGTAAGTGTATATGTGTATATATGTATACATATATACACATACACACATATATATATACACACACATCCACAGTTTTGTTTTTTTTTTTTTTTTTGAGACGGAGTCTCACTCTGTCACCTAGGCTGGAGTGCAGTGGCATGATCTTGGCTCACTGCAAGCTCCACCTCCCGGGTTCATGCCATTCTCCTGCTTCAGCCTCCTGAGTAGCTGGGACTACAGGCACCGGCCACCACGCCTGGCTAATTTTTTTGTATTTTTAGTAGAGACGGAGTTTCACTTGTGTTAGCCAGGATGGTCTCGATCTCTTGACCTTGTGATACGCCCACCTTGGCCTCCCAAAGTGCTGGGATTACAGGCGTGAGCCACCACGCCCAGCCCACATGTTTTTTTAATTCATTCATCTGTTGGTAAACACCCAAATTGATTCCATACCTTGGCTATTGTGAATAAGGCTGCTATAAACGTTGGAGTGCAGATACCTCTTTGACATACTGATTTTATTTCCTTTGGACACATAACCAGTAGTGGGATTGCTGGATCATATGGTAGTTCCATTTTTAATTTTAAAAGAATTATTGAGGCCTGGCACAGTGGCTCATGCCTGTAATCCCAGCACTTTGAGAGGCCGAAGTAGGCGGATCATTTGAGGTCAGAAGTTTGAGACCAGCCTGGCCAAGATGGTTAAACCCCATCTCTACTGAAAATACAAAATTAGCTGGGCATGGTGGCACATGCCTGTAATCCCAGCTGCTCGGAAGGCTGAGGCAAGAGAATCGCTTGAACCCAGGAGATAGAGGTTGCAGTAAGCCGAGATCACGCCACTGTACTCTAGCCTGGATGAAAGAGTGAGACTCTTGTCTCCAAACAAACAAACAAATATACATACAGTTTCTGGAGGGGTTGGGGCAGGCACAGAGGCTCATGCCTGTAATTCCAGCACTTGGGAGGCTGAGGCATGTGGATCACTTGAGTTCAGGAGTTTGAGACCAGCCTGGGCAGCATGGTGAAACTCTGTCTCTACAAAAAAAAATACAAAAATTAGCTAGGCATGATGGCCTGCATGTGTAGTCACAGCTACTTGGGAGGCTGAGGTGGGAGGCTGGCTTGAACCCAGTAGGTGGAGGTTGCAGTGAGCCGAGATCATGCCACTGCATTCCAGCCTCGGTGACGGAGCCAGATCAGTGGTGAATTCTGATATTTTAGTGCACCTGTCACCCCTGTAGTATACTACACAAGTGCGTACTTACACCCAGTGTACCCAATGTAGTTTTTTTCCCTCACCCCTCTCCCAGCCTCCATCTTCTTAATCTCCAGAGTCCATTATGTCACTCTGTATGTTTTTGTGTCCTCATAGCTTAGCTCCCACTTACAAGTGAGAACATATGGTATTTGATTTTCCATTCCTGAGTTACTTCACTTAGAATAATGGCCTCCAGCTCCATCCAGGTTGCTGCAGAAGACACTATTTCGTTCCTTTTTATGGCTGAGTAGTATTCCATGGTGTATAGATACCACATTTTCTTTATTCACTCATTGATCAATGGACACTTAGATTGTGAATTCTCCAGCTCATATTTTCAGTTTTTTGAGGACTCTCCACTTTGTTTTCCATAATACTTGTACTAATTTACATTCTACCAGTAGTGTATAAGGGTTCTGCTTTCTCCACATCCTCACCAACACTTGTTATTGTTTGTCTTTTTGATAATAGCCTCTCTCAGTGGGGTGAGCCAGTATCTCACTGTGGTTTTGATTTGCATTTCCCTGATTAGTGATGTTGAGAATTTTTTCATATACCTGTTGGCCATTTGTATGTCTTCTTTTGAGAAGTGTTTATTCAGGTCATTTCAATGGCTGTTAAATTTCAACATGAGTTTTGGAGGGGGCATTCAAACCACAGCATCAAACTTTAATCTCTCTTAGATCTGTTAATATTTTTTCCTCTCAATCAGGGCACTTACTCCCCAGGTTGCCTTAGATGTTGTTTTCCTATTACTTAAATGTATTTACATTTGAAATCCCCAGTCCTCAATACAGTTGGAGATCCAGGCATGTAGGAAAAAAATGGTATTTCTTGGAGACTTGAGAAGAACACAGATAAGACTAGCAAAGGAACTGTTGAATACCATCAGTGCCACCAGATTCACCCACTAGATGCTTCTTTTTAATAAACTTAAAACATTTGTAGTAAGAAAATTCTATTAGTATTTATTTCCTTCGTTTTAGTCTCTTCAAGGACTATGTTTTATTTGTCTCAGTCTCTTCAGATAATATTGTTGGTGGTTAAAAAACTGAAAGCATTAGTTTGCATTTTTAAAATATAAAATTAAAACACTTGATGAATATGTAGCTTGAGCAGTCTGTCAAAGCCATGACTCTGAGAACTAAACCCAATTCTAAAAATGTTTATCTGATGTTATCATAGAATATATTTTAAAACTGGAGCCATCTGCCTTCCAAAGTTTATCTCCGCTGCACCTGCGCTCAAAAATACTTCTGCCTACACACAGGAACTATTGTTTAAAGATTTTGCTGTTGATTCAGCATGGAGGCTCTCCAGGAATTATTCATACTTTAAAATTTATTTCAAAAAATAATTACTGCGTACTATAAAAACAAAACAGAAAACCCCCCAAATTTTACAAAGACATGGAGGAAAATTATCTTTTCCCACCTCTATCTATAGTCCCTCTTACCAGAAATAACCGCTATTACAAGTTTCTTGTGGACCTGTCCAAGGATAGTCTCTGAATACACACATGCATGTGTGATGCACATGCACACACGCAAAGCCTCCTTTTTCCGCACATATGGCAACATGTTGTATATGCTTTTCTACACCTGTTTTGTTTTCATTTTACTAAACGTATCTAAGGAGAGTGTTTTGGTATCAGTATATCTGCACTATTCTTTTGGCTCATACTATTACATTATGTGAATGTTTCATCATTTAACCAGTTTCTTACTGATGAATAGGTTTACAATCTTTCTACTATAAACAGTACCACTAAGAACATCCCTTTATGTCTCTTTGTGCATGAGTGCACTTCTATAGGACAAACTTCTAGAATTGGAATTATGGGGTCAGAATGGTAGTGTGTTTTTAATTTTATTTGTTATTGTTCAGTGGCCCTACAAAGAATTACCAGTTTGCATTTTATTAGCGTATAAAAGTGCAGTTTTCTAACACCCTTGCCAACAGTTTTATCAGATCTTTTGCCAATCTGATAGATGAAAAATGACGTTTTACTGTGGTTTTAATTTGCCTTGCTCTTGTTATGATCCAGCATCATTTTGTCCAGAAAAGAACACTAGCTTAGGACTTCCAGGCAGACAGATTTGGACCCCACTTGTTGGCCATCATTGTCATCTATTTTTTTTTATTTTTTTATTTTTTCTTTGGAGACAGCATCTCGCTTTGTTGCCAATAGGCGCTGGAGTCCAGTGGTGAGATTATGGCTCAATGCAGCCTTGATCTCCCAGGCTCAAGTGATCCTCCTACCTCAGCCTCCCAAGTTACTGGGACTAATAGGCACATGCCACCACACCTAGCTAATTTTTATTTTTTGTAGAGTCAGCGTCTTACTGTGTTGGTCAGGCTGGTCTCAAACTCCTGGACTCAAGCCATACTCCCTTAGCCACCACACCCAGCCTTAAGTTATATGTTTATCTAACAAATCCATTCCTTTTTCCCTTACCCATCTCATTCTTTTTTCCTAGTTTGACACTACATCTTTTAAATATTTCCTGTCTATTCCTTTTATCAGTGCTTCTCAACAGCCAGAGACATGAACATTTGGACTTCTGTCTGTCTGGGCAGGTTATTTCACAAAAGGTTCTCTATGAATTATTGGCTTATTTCCTTGATTGTACCTGAAAGTTATTTCCACTCAACAACCCAGTAGATTGCCAACTCTGTAAGGACGTCTTTTCACTGCTGTTACTCCAGCCCCTAGAATAGTACCTGACACACAATAGTCATGCAATAACTTTCTTTTTTCTTTAGTATATAAATATTTTTTATTATATGCAATAACATAAACTATGCATAACAAAATTTACCATTTTAGCTAGCCATTTTTAAGTGTACAGTTCAGTGGCATTAAATATATTTACATTTCAATAACTTTCTTTTGAATAAACAAATGAACAGTGATACTGGTTATTTGTACTTGAAAGTTACCAAGAGCCAGATGGTAACATTGCCCTTCTTTCCTGCAGACGAAGTTATACGGAAGCGTCTCCTCATTGATGGAGATGGTGCTGGAGATGATCGGAGAATTAATCTGCTAGTGAAGAGTTTCATTAAATGGTGCAACTCTGGGTCCCAGGAAGAGGGGTATTTCATTTCACTGTTGTTTCCATACCAGTGTCCTAATGTGATTTTAGGCCCTATATTAAGGTCCTGTGAATAGATCAAATTTTCACTCACCTTAAATGTCCAGTGGAGTCAACTCTTAATTAACCGAGAGTAGATTTTCTTGGCCTTTTCTTCTCTTCAAAGGCCTCTCATATGTTTATTAAAACATGGAGAAGGCAGGTTGGTAAGGAGAAATGAAGATTAAATTCAGACTCATTAGTTTGGTTACTTTTAAGACATAAGTGTTTAATAAGATAAAATATCTAAATGGAATTTTCTCCTTCGCTAATAAAAGGCTGCTGCTATGTATGTATATATTAAGTTGGTGCAAAATTAATCGTGATTTCTGCCATTAACTTTAATGGCAGAAATCGCAGAAACCACGATTACTTTTGTACCAACCTGATACACACACACACACACATATATCTAATCTTTTTTTTTGTGAGACAGAGTCTCATTCTGTTGCTCAGGCTGCAGTGCAATGGCACAATCTTGGCTCACTGCAACCTCCGCCCCCCAGTTTCAAGCAGTACTCGTGCCTCAACCTCCCGAGTAGCTGGGATTTTAGGCATGCAACACCATGCCTGACTAATTTTTGTATTTTTAGTAGAGATGGGGTTTCACCATGTTGGCCAGGCTGGTGTCAAACTCCTAGCCTTAAGTGATCTGCCCACCTTGGCTTCCCAAAATTCCAGAATTACAGGCATGAGCTACCACGCCTAACTATATTTATTTATTTTTTAACATAGTAAACTTTTCCTCCTTTGAATTTGCTTTCCATATAAATAATTTTATAGAGTGAAAAAATTGTGGGAACAGAATTGTGAAGTTAAAAAAACATCTTAAAGTATTTTTTAAAGTCTTTTAAACAAAATTCAAATAATTGTTTGAATAAAATGTGCATTGATAAGAACAATCCCATCTTTGCATTTGTAACTAAAGTAGTTAAATTCAAGAATACTACATTTGATAAAAAGAAAACTTAAGGGACAGATATTCTAAATTATTTTAAATAAGCAAATGATTCTCTCAGAACTTGGTATAATTTAATTAGCAAATATTTCTCTGCATTATAACAGTTCACTTTTGTCAATCCACAAATATCTTTATTTTGGTTTTCTCTCTTTTTCATTAGCTATAGCCAGTACCAGCGTATGCTGAGCACGCTGTCTCAATGTGAATTTTCAATGGGCAAAACTTTACTAGTATATGATATGAATCTCAGAGAAATGGAAAATTATGAAAAAATTTACAAGGAAATAGGTAAAGAATCTTAATGTTTCTATCTGTAATTTTATTTTGTATGGTCTAAAGGAAACAATAGCTGCTAACAATTTTCTTTGGTGGTGAAAGAATAATAACAATTACTGTATTAATGGAAAGAATACAGTAAATGTTAGCTATAAAAAATGTGTATTCTAACATGATATAGTACTTTGGGTTACAGCTATTTTTTAAAAATACTAGTGTCTATTTTGTTACCAATAGAGGTTAATTTATAAATGCGTTTAAAAATTAAAAATGGATTATTGATTTTGTTACAACTATCTTTTAAAAAACCTTCTCATATAGAATGTAGCATAGCTGGAGCACATGAAAAAATTGCTGAGTGCAAAAAGCAAATTCTTCAAGCCAAACGAATACGAAAAAATCGCCAAGGTAAGGGTTTTGAGGGATTTAATGTGCAAATATATTATTACTGACTACAGTTTTCATGCAGCTTTTAATGTTGTGAGGTAAAATCTGCAGCCTGAATCAACCCGGATTAAAAAAGATCCAAATTTTAATTCCTTAAAACTATATTATTCTTTAAAATAGAGAAGGAAGTCTGTGTTGAAAAGAATGTTTTTGCTGGATTACATTGATTATCCAAGTATTTCTTTTCTGTTTTTCTCTTTTTTTTTCTTATCCCAGTATTTCTTAAGTATTAAATTTTTACCATCTTGGACCCTTTTGCCTAAATAATGTTATGGTTAATCAGCAGAGGCGATTTACATAAATATACTAGATATATGGTTTGGGTTTTTTGTTTGTTTGTTTAATAGAGCTACTTTCCAAAAAATGAAATGGAAAAGCATTTAAACGCTGGGTTTTCATTAAGTACAAAGCAAGCAAACATTTCTAGACTGCCTAGAATATCTAAGAAGAAGGTTAAAGTTGAGTTTTGTTATAATCTCTTGTTTTTAAGTTAGAGTATGTCCTTGTGTAGTTCCTAAATACTATTTCAAGATAATTTTTAATGTTAGAGGCAGTGCTCTTCTTATAATGTAAATTGAAGAAAAGTAAAAATAAAAAATATAATGTGTAATCACAACTGGTACATTGATATGAAAAACTAGAAGAAAATAGAAAAAATGGTTATTTTGAAGTTGTGGGTTTTTATGGCTTAGGTTCTTTTCTCTGTTCTTGTTTTGTTTTGTTTTGTTTTTGTTTTACATAGGGCATGTATTTTGTAATTCAAAAAATTTGTATTCAAAAGAATCATACTTTGAATTAATATGCTCCGTTCTAAAACAATGAATTTTCACTTTTTAATGAACTAATTAAGATGAAGCTTAATTTCCTCTTTTTACAAGTTTTTTTTTTTTCAGTTTAAAATGTGTATGGTGAAGTTTTGGTGCCCTATTTACAGTAACATATACCAACTTAGTATCAGTTCTAAAGTCATCTAAAAATATTTTGCAGTGTTTTCATTGGTTAATGAGGCTTTTAAGTACATCCTGCCACTCATCACTTCATAAGAAAGCTTAACAGGAGTTACATGACTTATCTTGGAGGTCTCAGTGGAGAAGAAAATAGAACCTGAATTTTAAGTTATTTGCAAGTTTCTGAAATCTTAACTTTTGGAATGAGTGAGAAGTGTAATTTGTTGTTGACTAACAACTCAAATTAATGGTAGGATATATTCACTGATTTTATTTTATTTTATTTTATTTTTTGGACAACTAGTGAGTAAGATCCTTCTAGAATCAGTCTATTTGATAATCAATAATAACTTAAATTTGCTTATGCTTATGCTGACCTCTTATGTTCTGTCCAGGACATATAAATGGAAAAAAAGTGAGAGCTAAAACCCCTGTTTAGAACACTTTTGATGTTATGTATCATTATAATTATAACTCAGTTAACTAAAACTGGCAATACTCATCTTTCAGTGATTTCATTTCTTGATGTACTAGGAAGGTGATTAGGAGAGGTTTGTGATATTACACATTTTGTTTTGATAATTCACATTCAAAAAATACTTAGTTTGATAAACATTTTTATGTCTTTCAGAATATGATGCTTTGGCAAAAGTGATTCAGCACCATCCAGACAGGCATGAGACATTAAAGTAAGTGTAGAGCTTTACTTTGAAAGGAACTAACCTTTATACATAAATGCTCATAAACTACCCTAGGCATTTCATTTTTGCAGAAATAAATATGTTTCAAAAGGAGGGGTCAGATATTCAATATTATATTTTTCCGTACTTCTCTGTTAGATTTTATTTTCCTCTAACCTTACCAGCTATATGTCTAAAATAAATGCATGTAATATGCATCAGTAGCACAATGGATACATAGAATATGGTCTTCATATATTAAAATATTGAATTTCAGTTAAAAAGAATAAACTAATTATGCCCTTTTAAAACACAGCTCTCAAAACATAATCAAAGACACATAATAAATTTTAAATTATATTTAAATTCCTGAAACACATACAGAATAATAACAATTTATAAAAGTTAGAACCCCCTTTGAAATATTATATACCAATACTGTGTATTATTCAGGGATACAAGTATATGCATAAAAAAGAATTAGAATGATATAGTAGTTGCCTGAATGGGAGGTAGAGGAGATAAAAAGGCCCAGGATAGAGGACTAGGGGTAAGATTCAAAGGGTATTTTGAGTTAATTGCCAATGTTTTATTTATTTTACCAAAAAAAAAAAAAATCCCTTGAAGTTAAACTTCACAATATGTATCATTTCTTGGGTCTTGTTATTCTATTATCTGTATTTTTCTGTACTTTAAAAATGGATCCAAAAATGTAATTTTAATGAAAGTAAGTCCATATTTAGAAGTTAAGAAGAAATCATCCTCAGCTTTAAAAGTTTCACCATAATGGAGTGTTGTAACTCCTTATAAGCCTTTTTTTATTTTAAAAATCCTATCTAGTAACTTAAAGGTGAGGTATTAATTGTAAACTCTTTCCCTCCATTCAGCAAAATGTAACACTGTTTTATTTTTTCCAGGGAACTAGAGGCTCTGGGAAAAGAATTAGAGCATCTTTCACACATTAAAGAAAGTGTTGAAGATAAGGTATTTGCATATATATTTAGCCTTTGTGATCTATCTGTCTGTCTATATATCTATATATACAGGTCATTTGTATAAATTTTTTTCTTGTTAACACAGCTGGAATTGAGACGGAAACAGTTTCACGTTCTTCTTAGTACCATCCATGAACTTCAGCAAACATTGGAAAGTAAGTAGAAATAGTCTCAAAATAAATGTTTATGAAGATTTTTTAAATGACCCAGGGATGTACCTTTTGAAATATACATCTTGGAGAGAGAGTATACCTTTAATTTCTGAACAGTATAGCTGGATGACGTTAGAAGGTACTCATGTTCAACTTTCTTGAATATATGTAGGAAAGTCTTAATTTGTAGTAATATAGGATTTAAAGATATACATAGTGGTTTAAATTAAGAAAAATTCAAGGATGATAGATTTGGAATCTTTCTTGCTTCACTGTAGTTGATTACTATAATGTAACAACTCAGGACCCAGGCAGGCAATAATAAGGAATCAGTACATAAGAACATTTGCATACCCACTGAGTGGTGGGTGCTTTGGGGAGCTGGAGACTTGCTCTTTATATTCACTGTAGACAAGTGGAAATTTTTGTGTTACCTGATCTTCTGATTGTTTTAAAGAATAGCCTAAGACCCATTTTTTTTTTTTTAAGACAGTCTTCCTCTGTCACCCAGGCTGGAGTGCAGTGGCACAATCTTGGCTCACTGCAATCCTCACCTTGCAGGCTCAAGTGATTCTCCTGCCTCAGCCTCCCGAGTAGCTGGAATTACAGGTGCATGCCACCACACCCAGCTAATTTTAGTATTTTTAGTAGAGACAGGGTTTTACCATGTAGGCCAGGCAGGTCTTGAATTCCTGACCTCAGGTGATCCACCTGCCTCGGCTTCCCAAAGTGCTGGGATTACAGGCATGAGCCACCAGACCCTGCCCGGATTTTTTTTTTTTTTTTTTAAAGTGAAATCTATCACATAAATTTTAAAGTTTGATTCAACTCGTAGCCATCTTTGCTTTAATTGTATTGGCTAATAAAGGATAAACATGTTTTCATGTGTTCACTGAATATAAAATACAGGCAAACTTGACTGAGGTTTTATGTTTCCTTCTCAATTACAGATGATGAAAAACTCTCAGAGGTAGAAGAAGCTCAGGAAGCAAGCATGGAAACAGATCCTAAACCATAGACAGGCTAATTGCCCACCACTCCCAGGAATATTGAAATAGCTACATGACCATAATGTGTTTAAAATGTGGTGTGCTCTTGAGATATTTAAAGTTTTGGCAGTAAAATACTCTAAGTATGAATGTATTTCATTCATATTTCCTCACACAAAGGAAAATGACTTCAGTATAGATTTGTTTTCATTAAAATGCATTTTTTATTCTTAAGTGGTAGGAAGCAACATCCAAAAATGCTTAATAAAATGCTTTTAAGCTGCATATGTTTGTGGTCATTAATATTCTAGGTAGTTTTTAACTGGTAACATTGATTGGCTTACAAAATAAGTTGAAAATTGTTAGAAGTTGGCATTTCTAGGATGTACATGGGTAAATGGGCCAATTTCTGGAAATGGTTACACTTCTGAAAACGGAGTCTATGAAGAGGCTTTAGGAGGACCATGAACCTGTGAAATTACATGCAAAATGTTAGTGGTGTATGCTTATTGTGGAGAGAGGTTCCAGGCTGTTAAAAGTCGCCAGTATGAGAGGTAATTATAAGATGCAAAGTAAAATAATGCACATTACTTTCTATATCTCTCCTTAATATGTGAGGAATAGGGTTCTCAAATGTTTTGTTGATCTGTTTTCTCTACTATTTGGTTCTTTAGGAATCATTTTCAATAGAAAAAAATGTATTGATAAAGTGAAGAGTTGTTTGAAGTAAATAGTTTGTTAAGATTGTCTTGCATAGGCCAGGCGCGGTGGCTCACGCCTGTAATCCCAGCACTTTGGAAGGCCGAGGCGGGCAGATCACCTGAGGTCAGGAGTTCGAGACCAGCCTGACCAACATGGAGAAACCCTGTCTCTACTAAAAAAAATACAAAATTAGCCAGATATGGTGGCACATGCCTATAATCCCAGCTACTCAGGAGGCTGAGACAGGAGAATCACTTGAACCCAGGAGGCGAAGGTTGTGGTGAGCCAAGATTGCGCCATTGCACTCCAGCCTGGGCAACAAGAGTGAAACTCTGTCTGAAAAAAAAAAAGATTGTCTTGCATAAAGAATTTATAATCTTTTTAAAAATTAAGCTAAGGCTGAATCACTTGTAATTTTCTTAAGTATTTCATTATATGTGTAATACTTGTTCAGCTCCATCCTTATCCATTTATTTTAGTTCAGAAACATGACACTTTGCATGAATCATACCTTAATGATGTTACATTTTTGTAATTTTAATAATAATTTTTGTCTTTAAAATGAAAGTTTAAAATTAGCTCAGTTGTAGTCATATTAAAAGTGTCATAATACCTATAAATGCTTCCTCTAATTTCATCTGGCAAGTCATGGGAGAAATTTCTTTGCAGAATTGCTATGCTGTGACAAATGTTTTTATTTTCCATTATTAGTAAGAATTATGAAACAAAAATTTGCCTATATTGACTCAGAATTAAAAATCCATTTTTCTTTTCTTTTCTTTTCTGAGACAGGGTCTTGCCCTGTCATCCAGGCTGGAGTGCAGTGGCTTGATCACAGCTCACTGTAGCCTTGACCTCCCAGGCTTAAGTAGTTCTTCTATGTCAGCCTCCCGAGTAGCTGGGACTACAGGCAACACATCGCCATACCCAGCTAATTTTTAAAAGTTTTTCGTAGTGACAGATTCTCACTATATTGCCCAAGCTGGTCTCAAACTCCTGGGTTCACGTGATCCACCCACCTTAGCCTTCCAAAGTGCTGGGAGTATAGGCGTGAGCCACTGTGCCCCAGACAAATACCAGTTTTTCAAAAAAGATATTTATTTTTTAAAGGACTAGTGGGTAGAATTTTTTTTAAATGCTGCCTCCGTATCCCCACCCCCATTGATTAATTCACTAGAGAGATTTATTCAGGATTAAGTACCAAAAGATAAGAATCTCTTGGAAGACAACTTTTATTTATTTATTTATTTTCGAGATGGAGTCTTGTGCTGTCACCCAGGCTGGAGTGCAGTGGTGTGATCTCGGCTCACTGCAGCCTCTGCCTCCCAGGTTCAAGCAATTCTCCTGCCTCAGCCTCCCGAGTAGCTGGGATTACAGGCGCCCACCACCACGCCTGGCTAATTTTTGTATTTTTAGTAGAGACAGGGTTTCACCATGTTGGCCAGGCTGGTTTTGAACTCCAGACATCAAGGGATCCACCTGCCTCGGCCTCCCAAAGTGCTGAGATTACAGGCGTGAGCCACCATGCCCAGCCTAGGGAAGATAACCTTTAAAGAATCAGGAACAAAGTCAGAAGCAGCAGCAGGTACATGGGAAACACACATTTTTAAATTTATACTTCCTCATGGTTCTCTTGGATATCCTCTGGAACTGTTTAGAAGACTGAAGAATTTCATCCCCCAGAAACTCACACTGTTGAAGCTCAGCATGTCTTTGGGCCAATAGCTTCATGGATTTATCAGTCACTGTTTCTATGAGGTCATCCACCTATGACAGATAAATACAAAGAAATGAAGCCATGTGTTGGAAAGCCTTGTCAAAATCAAAGGGATAGTTGCTTTTCCTGAGAGAAGAGTTCTGGAACTGGTGGACAATTTGCAAGTCTTAAAATATTATTCTAATTCAAGTCACAGCAAATGGAGCTTGAAAACGTACATTTACCACCCAGTGATAAAGACGATCTCAGTTCTTCTGAAAAGAAACCTATGTATATGCCTTCATTTTAATTGAATTCATTTAATATTTATCAGGTGCACAGCATCATCCTAGGTGTCCTTAGCAATCCTTTAGCCACTTTCAGAATGCCCCCCTGCTAACATTATTTCTTAATGCTAATCATTAATTTCATCCCACACCCATGCTGTCTAGCAGGGCTGTGCGTTTGCTTAAGCCTGGCTCTCTGATGCTTCTGAGACTCAAAAGTTAAAAGCCTTTGTCCACTACCTGCATTTGAAGCCTTCCTACTGTCAAATCTGATTTTTGAAGGATGTTTTCCATGCCACGCTTCTTTTTTTTAAGTGCTGGAAAGTGTGGTCTCTTTTTCGGTGAATATGGCCCCTATGGTAAAAATGCAAAACACGTCAGATTAGGAACTACCAACATTATTTATGTGATGGTGCTTAAACAAGAGTTCTCACCCTTGGGACATTATCTTATAAACTGAACATTTGCCACATAACAATATTGGATTGGAGATTGTATTCATATTATTCTCCACACCCCAAGTATCTTCTTTGTGCCCAGAGCTCTCTTTGAAGAGATCTATAGGGTGCAGAGAAATGAGATTGTCTGGCTCTGAAAGAATATACAGCATCAGGAAAAAAGCAGGTCATTCGTAAGGGGAAGAAGAAGAAATTGCCTCTGCAGCTGCTGAGCACAGTGAGAGTGTGGGGCCGTTGTGGACCAGTGCCCCAGAAAGCTCATTATCAGTGGATCTAGTTGTTAATTTGGTCTCGTTTCTGCAGGTTTCCTTATTTTCACGGCAGTCATGTCTTCAAACATAAAAAGAAAGCTCTGGGTTCTTTTCACCCCATGCCTGATACTTTTCCCATTGTCCCTGGCTTACTGGTTACAAGTACCTGTCCTAATAGTGTTGCAATTGGAAATCATTCCCAGGTCATGGCTCCAAGCTAATATGCCCTTTTTAGTCTTACTGAGTTTACTCTTCCTTCCCCTTGTGCTTAACAATTAGCATTAGGACTATTGTGAGCCCTACACAAAGTAGGATATGGGACCACATCTGGGTCCTACCATTTGCCTTTACAAATGGAGTCTGCTGAACCACTGCTACCCTGCCAGCTTGCCCAGCTCAAATGTCACTTGCAGAATCTTCCCTGATCTATCTAAAGTAAGACCCCTATTTTTTCTCTTTCATAAAACCCAGTACTTTTTCCTGTTAAGCACCTAGCAGACTAGCATACTTGGCAGTTACTACGTTATGTCTGTGTTTATTGAATACAACTACGGTAAAATCTAGTGCCTAGGCAAGTTTTGTAAAGCAGGACTAGTTGGGGCTGATATGGATTGAAGAGACCACACCTCCTGCAGTACCCTGGTGCAGCTCCTGCTTGTTGCCATGAGGAATTGGCCTAGTATTTTCAAATCTTTTTATTTTTCAAAAGAAAGTTGAAAACCCAGAATTGTATTAGAAATATCCTAATTTTTAAATGTAGACAATTAATTCAAATACATATATATATTTTAAGATGAGGTCTCACTCTGTTGTCCAGGCTGGAGAACAGTGGCATGATCATGGCTCACTAAAGCCTCGACCTCTGTGGGCTCCGGTGATCCTCCCACCTCAGCCTCCTGAGGAATTGGGACTAAAAGTGTGCACCACCATGCCCAGCTAATTTTTATTTTTATTTTTTTTTGTAGAGATGGGGTTTTGCCATGTTGCCCAGGCTGGTATCAACCTCCTGAGCTCAAGTGATCCTCCCTCACCAGCCTCCCAAAGTGCCAGGATTACAGACATGAGCCACAACACCCAGCCAATTCAAATATATTTTTGAGAACATTCTGAGGGCTAAACAAAACATTTTTATAGCTAGTTGTCAACCTCTGATCTAACACCATTTGATGGACAGAAATTCTTAATCATAGCCAAATTGCTCCATCTGTATCTTTATGATTATTGTTATGTGTGTCCTAAGAAGTGTTTCTCTCTCCTGAAGTCATGAAGATATTCTTATTGTCCTCCAGGAGTTTTAAGATTTTTGCCTTTTCCACTTAAATCTATAACTGAACAGAAATTAATCTTTGTATATGGTATGAGATAGGGATCAATTTTCATTTTTTTCTATACGAATGCCCACTTTTTCCAGCAACATTTGTTCAGAAGATTATCCTTACCCCACTGCTGTGTGGTGCTATAGTTTAATATCTATCTCCTCTATTTGACTGTAAGTTCCACAGAAGGAAGACCATGTCCATTGGATCACCCTATACCCCCCAAACCTACAAACTGCCTAAAACATAATAGCGGCACAATGAATACGAACCTAGCACACAAAAGGCAAAAATTCAACACTAATATGAGTTCACTCTGACAGTGGTGTTCTAGGGCAGCACTGTTCAGTGGAACTTTCTGTGAAGATGGAAATGTTCTCTATCCGTGCTGTATAGGACAGCCACTAACTAGGTGTGATTATCGGCCATTTGAAACGTAGCTAGTGCAACTGGGGAAGTGCACTTCTAATTTTATTTAATTTTAATTAACATAGGTGGTGACATGTAGCTATTGACTAGCATATTGGACAGTACAGTTAGTCTGTAGCATAGCAATTACTACTAAGGACTCTAGAGCCAGGTGTTACTGGGTTTGAAACTTGGCTCTGTCACTTACGTGGGCAAATTACTTAAACCCTCAGTACCATCCCTAAAATAAGAATAATATTGCTACCTACATTATAGGGCTGTTGTAAGGATTATCTGAGTTGATATTTTTAAGGCACTTAGAGTTTGGAACATAGCTTTAAGGTAAGTCTTATATCTAAAATAATAATAATAATAGTTCATGGTTGTATTTTTGAAAAATAGTCTGGGCAATTTAGGATCAAACATACATACATGGCCAGTCATGGTGGCTTACTTCTGTAATTCCAGCACTTTGGGAGACCAAGGCAGGTGGATCACTTGAGGCCAGGAGTTCGAGACAAGCCTGACCAACATGGCGAAACCCTGTCTCTACTAAAAATACAAAAATTAACCAGGCGTGGTTGTGCATGCCTGTAGTCCCAGCTAGATGGGAGGCTGAGGTAAGAGAATCACTTAAACCCAGGAGATGGAGGTTGCAGTGAGCTGAAATTGTGCCACTGCACTCCAGCCTGGGCGACAGAGTGAGGCTCTGTCTCAAAACAAACAAACACACACAAAAAAACCCATGCATACCTATGGATAAGTAAAAGCATTGGTTTGGAGAGTCCTAGATAATCTACGCTGCACTTTCTGTGTTGTACATGTGGCTATTTACATTTTAGTTTCAGTGAAAATTAAGATTAAAAATTCAGTTCCTCAATTGCACTGACCACATTTCAAAGTCTCAAAGCTAAATGTGGCTAACGGCTACTATACTGGACAATGTATACTTACATCTTCACAGAAAGTTCCATTGGACAGTGCTGGTCTAATGAGTTCCACTCCACATAGTACGCACAGATAGGCCAGAATGCTAATATACTAACATTTGAAGAGTGAGAAAGTCAGTTATAAAAATCCAAACTCCACTGTTGCCCAGATGTAGTAGAAGCTGAACAGTTTGAGCTTAGAAGTAGAAGAATCTGACCCAGAGAGTACCCTAAATTCTTGGAGAGGAGACAGAAGCAGCAGATTTAAGGGGCTTATTGTAGAGGACTCATGGTAGGAGAGAAGTTGGTTTTTGCAAAATCTCTAGACATTGAGTTATGTGTAATTCTTCAGAGGCAAATTCGTTTAGCATTTTACCTTTTGCAGTCCTGAAGGAAGAGATGTCACAGATAACCGCTTGGTGGTTCTCCTGGCCCGAAGGAGTGTGTTTCCCTGGGTTATCTCCTCTGTCTCTGCCTCTACAACATCAAGTGGTATAGTTGCTTCGAGAAAGGGGGAAAAAGGAATCTGTAAGGATCACAATGAGGAACACATTCTTCCTATTAAAAATACAGTATTCTTAGAAGACAGCATCACATGCTGCTTCAGTGGCTTTTTTTCTTTAGAGTTAAAAATAAAACATTGATTTGCTCTTCCCAATCTTACACTTTCTCCTGCACACATTTGCCTTTTGTTATGGTCATGACCTCAGTGGACACCAACCCAGTCTTTGACAAGGTACCCACCTCTCGCTCTCTTCGAGATTTAAGTTTTTCCCCTGAACCATTGTGGAATTAGAAAAGTAACCCTCTAACATGCAAGGCCCTCCCTTGGGTATTCATTGTGGATTAAAGCAAATTTTCTATCTATTTTCGAGAAATGTGGCTCAAGGCTCAGTCATTTACATACCATTGATTTGTCTTTCCTATATCCAGGAGCCAGGTGAACTTTGGATTCCTTAACATTTTAAAACATATAAATTCAGTGCTTAACTCCATAAATGTATTTATAAAGGAAACTTTAAAACACTACCATAAATTTAAGACTAGTATCATAAATAGGCATTAAAATTACTATGCTAAAAAAAAAACTATGTTATTTTTTTCAGAAGGCACTAAACCTGAGGTTACTCTCTTTTTCTTTTCTTTTTCCTTTTTTTTTCTGAGACGGAGTCTCGCTCTGTTGCCCAGGCTGGAGTGCAGTGGCGTGATCTAGGCTCACTGCAAGCTCTGCCTCCCGGGTTCAGGCCATTCTCCTGCCTCAGCCTCCCGAGCAGCTGGGACTACAGGTACTCTCTTTTTCTTAATAAAGGGGGTCACTAAATGAGACATTTTCCTTGATGCATTCAAAAGGATGACAGCATTGGGGAAAGGGTGTTTGCAATCTGCTGTGTGTTACACTGTTCCTTCATGCTTTGTGCACACCTAAAATCATCTTGTTGCTTAAAGTCCATTGATAAGGACTTCTCTGGGAGCCTCAGACCTTAATGAATACATTAGCCTACTTGACACTTCCACTTGGCTATTTGGCAGGGACCTCAAGTCAGCAAGTCTAGCCGGAACTCATGACTTATTTTTCAATCCAGGTCCATTGCTCCTTATCTTAGTGAATGATGCCTCCACCTTCAAAGCAAGTGCTCAATCCAGAAATTCTTCCCTCTCCCCCACCCTTCACTGTCCAACTCTTCCCCAACTCTTGTAACTTCTACCTGTGCTTATTTCTCCCTTTATCTCCCCATTCCCACTGCCATGACTAATCCAAGCTAATGTCATTCCTTGCCTGAAAGAATGTACGGGTGCTTACTGTTCTTCCTGCATTTGCGCTTACCCTCATCCAATCCAGTCTACACTAAAAGATAGCCAAAGCTATCTTTTAAGAATGCAAATCAGATTATATAAATCCCCAGCTTGAAAGTATCCAATAGTTTCTTATCACCCTTAGAAGAAAGTTAAAAATTTTCAATGTGTCCTATGACAGACATCCTTACTACCTAATTCAACCAGCCTCTCCTTAGCGCTCTGTGTTCCAACCTCCACTGGATTTCTTTCATTTCCTAATTGTGCCTGGTGATCTCTTGATATTGTGACTTTAACATGCTCTCCCTTATTCCTGGGAAACTGTTCTCCCCCCTCCACCTTGTGTAAGCCATCCTTATGTCTTAGACGTCCTTCAGATCTCAATTTAGTTGTCCCTTCCTTGGGGAAGCCTTTCCTGAGACCCCTCCCCTAAAGTTAGAGCACCCATGATTTCTTTCAATAGCATCCTGTGCTCCTTTGGAACAAATGTAATTTTCTGCATGTTTGAAAGCCCCTCTATGCTATAACTCCATGAGGGAGGGACTATGTCTGTTCTATGTGCTACTCTATCCCAAATATTGTGGCTGTCATATAATAAGTACTTAGCAGATATTTGTTAAATAGATAAAAACATGTTTTGAAGGTCAGCAGGGAAGAGCAACTGATTTTGGGCCGCAACAAAGGGTATTAATGTTTGAGATACATCCTAAAGGATGAGCATATTTTCTGGAGAAATCTTAGTTAATATTTGTTATTCCAACTAAGATAAAAATAAACCAGTGCACAGATTAAGAGTAGAAATTTGATCCTCTGTTTTCTGCTGGATTCTTCAATTCCAGCCCCAGCAGTATAGAAGCATGTCCTCTTTGTTATTTTCAACAGAAATATACAGCTCAATCCATACCAGGTAATTGCTAGATGCTTGGATGCTTGTATTAGTGACTGCTTTTTCCAGTTAACACAGAGTTTGTTTGAAAGTAGTCGGCTGGGAACGATCATGTTTTTTTTGTTTTGTTTTGTTTTGTTTTTCCTGGAAAAAGCACACATCAGTTTTGTTGCCTGATCATGGTGTGTAAAATGTGAGGTTGTATGTATATTTACATATACTAGAAGGCCTGTGTGTTTCCTGATTCTGTGCTGTGAAGGACATTAAAAAGCTACAGAGGATATATAGAGCAGTGAAATTATTCTGTATGATACTGTAATGGTGGATGCATGTTATGACAGGGTATGACATAAAAGTAGGTATTTGTCAAATCTCACAGAACTGCACAATATAAAGGGGAACCCTAATGTAAACTATAACTTCAGTTAATAATAGTAATATATCAATATTGGTTCATCGATTGTAAATGTACCACTCTAAAGCAAGATGTTAATAATAGGAGCTGTGGGGATCAGGGAAGGGAGGGCATATATGGGAACTCTACATTTTCTGTTCAGTTTTTCTGTAAATATAAAAGTGCTATAAAAATAGACTTTTTCTTTTTTTTTTTGAGACAGCGTCTCTTTCTGTCGCCCAGGCTGGAGTGCAATGGCATAATCTCGGCTCACTGCAATCTCTGACTCCCAGATTCAAGCGATTCGCCCACCTCAGCTCCCCTAGTAGGGACTACGGGCACATGCCACCATGCCTGACTAATCTTTTTTGTATTTTTGGTAGAGACGGTTTCACCATGTTGCCCAGGCTTGTCTCAAACTCCTGGGGTCAAGTGATCCACCTGCTTTGGCCTTCCAAAGAGCTGGGATTACAGACATGAGCCGCTGCTCCCGGCCTAGACTCCATTTATTTTTTTAAAAGGTACAGATGAGAATGCAAACATTGGTAGTATTGTTAGTCATGACTCATAGGATACCAAATGGCATTATTACTAGTTGCAAAAACGACTTAAAGTTAACAGTTCAAATATTGATTCTTTCACACAGTACATAGAAAGTAGATGCAATAAAAGTGAGCATTCTTTATGACTTACCAGTTATACATTTTATTCATTTAATTCTCACTACCCCCTCCACTGTTAGAAGTAGCCATGTGAAAGTCTGCATCACTACTTTTTCCAGAAACAAAACCAAAAATCCCCCTTGAGTTTGATTTTACAATAAATATATATGTATATATGAATATACACACACTTATATATATTTAAATAAAAAGTGACTTTAAACTGATTAGAACACTGTTTAATTGAACTGGGAGGAACCTCCAAGGCAATCCAATTCAGTGCTTCTCAAAAGGTATGAGCAAGGTCAGGCATGGTGGCTCACACCTGTAATCCCAGCACTTTGGGAGGCCGAGGCGAACGGATCATCTGAGGTCAGGAGTTCAAGACCAGCCTGGCCAATATGGTGAAACCCCATCCCTAGTAAAAATACAAAATTTAGCTGGGCGTGGTGGCATGCTCCTGTAGTTCCAGCTACTCAGGAGGCTGAGGGAGGAAAATTGCTTGAATCCGGAAGGCAGAGGTTGCAGTGAGCCAAGATCATGCCTCTGCACTACAGCCTGGGTGATAGAGGGAGATTCCATCTAAGCACACACACACACACACACACACACACACACACACACACACAAACGATATGAACATACAAGCCAACTGAGGATCTTGCTAAAGTGTGGCTTCTGACTCAGAAGGTCCCAGGTAGGGCCTGAGATTCTGCATTTCAGACAAGCTCCTCAGGGATGCCATGTGTAGCAAGATAATCCATCCTAATTTCACTCTTCCTCTTGGCCTCAACCCAAAGACAAATTGCCCAAATTTGATTACCATTCTCTGAGAGCTTTCTCATTTTTGCTGTAAATAACTTGGGAGATGGAAACTCCTTGACAATCCTAGGGAGAAGGCTCTGCGTGTTTGACAGGAGGGCTTCCTTATGGTCAGTGGAGCCCTCTTGGCTGGCACTTGCTGGCTTGCTTCTATACTTGTAGGACAGCATCCTCCTAAAAGCACTCTTCACTTTCGTCTTCAAATTACTTTTCTGATTTTGCTGTCTTTCATGAAATCCCATGTCACTATCACTGGATGATTCCTCTTTAGGGACCAATACATTTTGTTTTAGTAAGTTGGTAGACACAGCTCTATGCCATCTAAACAAAATAAAAATGGTTCATATTAGGGAAACTGAAAAGTTAAAAGTGAAAAATTTAAATCATTAAAACACAAACTTCAAATGTGAACCAATTATACAATTCAGAAAAAAAAAATGAAATTGAAGTCCAAGAATCAAATCACAGAAAAATAAAGCCAAAGCAACTACTTGGTGTTTTGTTACCAAATTATAGTCCTCTGACTGCTATTTAACTTAAACACAGTACTGTTAGAGGTAGGTTATATTATTATCTTCATTTTACTTATGAGTAAACTGAGACATAGGTTAAATTAATTGACCAAGGGCTGAATGCAGACTTTAATCCAGGTCTGACTGTTGAAATCCATTAACTTATATTGGCAAATTGGCAATCTTATTTCAATGATAGTTTGAAATAGTTTTTGCTAGATTTGGCAGTTTCAAAGTGAAAGTAATAAAAGATGAGAGAGTCTGCTAGGGTAGTCAATAAGGAGTAGCCTCCAAGGCGCCATAAATACTGCGTTTACATAAAACATTCATTTAGATAACATACTGTAAACTCATATATAGTGACTACATGTACCATCTTCATAATTTTGGCATATTTTATTATACACAATAGACTAAACAATAGACAACATTTCCTGATAGCTTTCTGTGTGCTAAACACTCTTCCAAGTGCTTTCATGTGTATAACATAATTTAATCTTTATATTCTCATCTCTACTTCACACATGAAGAAATTAAAGCTTGGAGAGATTAAATAATTTATGTCCAGATTATCTGATCCTGAGGTCTGTGTTGTTCACCACTATGCTAGAGTATCACCTATACCGTGATACAATTATCACCTAATATTCTTCAATTAACTATTTTTTGTTAGCTTCACCCAAAGTAATAATATCCGTGAAATTTCAGTGTTTTTTAAATTAAAATTTTAATGTTGAGATCATTATAGTTTCACATGCAATTGTAAGAAATACGGGGAGGGGGCCAGGCATGGTGGCTTACGCCTGTAATCTCAGCACTTTGGGAGGCCGAAGCGGGCGGATCACGAGGTCAGGAGATCAAGACCATCCTGGCTAACGCGGTGAAACCCCGTCTCTATTAAAAACACAAAACATTAGTCGGGCGTGGTGGCGGGCCCCTGTAGTCCCAGCTACTTGGGAGGTTGAGGCAGGAGAATGGTGTGAACCCAGGAGGCAGAGCTTGCAGAGAGCCGAGATCGTGCCACTGCAATCCAGCCTGGGCAACAGAGCGAGACTCTGTCTCAAAGAAAAAGAAAAAAAAGAGAAAGAAACACAGGGAGATTCTGTGTGCTCTTTACCTAGTTTCCCCAAATGGTGACATCTTGCAAAACTATATTTTCACAACCAGCATATTGACATTGATACAGTCAGAATACAGAACATTTTCAGTAACAGCAAGATCCCTCATGTTTTATAGCCACATCCACTATCCACCGGTCCCCCCTTTCTTAAACCGGCATCCACGAATCTGTCTTCTGTTTGCGTAATTCTCATCCTTTCAAGAATGTTATGTAAATGGAAATATACATCATGTAATTTTTTGAGATATGCTTTTTTTCACTCAGCATAATTCTTTGGGCATTCATCCAGATTTTGTGTATTAATTGTTCATAGCTTTTTATTGCTGAGTAATAGTCCATGATGTGAATGTACCACACTTTGTTTAACTATTCACTGATTGAAGGATATTTGGGTTGTTTCCAGTTTGGGGCTATTATGAATAAAGCTGCTATAAACATTGGTGTATAGGTTTTGTATGAACGTAAGTTTTCATTTCTCTGGGTGAAATCCCAGGTTTTATATTACGCTATTATGTTGTATTAAATATATAACATACTTCTAATATGGATTAAAACAAATTTATAACCATTAACAATGTTCTTCATATATTACCTAAAATATCTCATGTACCATCAGTAGCATATGTACTACTCTCCAGGAAAACACTGTTCTAAACAGAACCCAAATCATTCAGCCTTTTTCTGTAATTATATATGGGAAGTGGTTCAGTGACAGCCTAGACGCTGGAGTTGAATGGTATTGGTTCAACTCAGGACAATTCTTAACTCTGTGACCTTGGGCATGTCATGTAACCTCTATAAGCTTTGGTCTTCTCATTTGAAAATGGGCATAATCTTTTCAGAATTATGAAAACAAAAGGAAATAGTTCATGTGTTTGGAACCTTAAAAAGCATTCAATAAATGATACTTTTTATTACCATGTGGATCAGAACAGTGGGGAAAATGTAAAAGGCAAGCAGGTAGCCCACACTAGAGGGCAAAATAAGGGAGAAGCTAGCAGCCTCCCTTCTGGGACCAAGGGCAGGGTTCTGCAAATTGTACGTATACGACTTCTAGGGGGTGCTATTCAATTTTGTCCTTAGACTTCTGTATCGTTATTATAATGATTTTCTGGCAGATGGCAGTAAAATGTCCTGAGGAGGGAGCACCATTTCCTAATTTGCCCAAAGATAACTTATGGGCTAGGATTAATCTCCCGTAGACCCCTCTGAGACTCCTTTAATAATACTTTAATTTTTAAGTGATTCTACTACAATAAACATGTACACACATACACATACTCTGACACAGAACAATGCAAATACAATTTCAGGAGATTCAGCAATTTTGAAGACCACCCATGTTAAAAGCCCAGTTTTAAGTGGTCTCAGAATCTCTGGAAGGTGTTTCCCATTCCCATCCTCCCCACTCTCATCCCCAATCTATCTAAAACGTAATTAACAAAGGTGATTTAGCTCCACAGCCTAGGAAGACAACTGCTGCAATTTCTGATATGAGCAGAACCCTCCCCTTAAGTTTTTAAATATTTTTGTGTTGATACTGAATTTATTTGGTTGTATTCCTTCCCCCTGGAGCGCCTACTTTTCATTGAAAGTGGAAATCTCTGCAGTATTTTATTTTGTCCATGGAAGTTCATAAGCTTGGTCTTTGATGCTTCCGGGACTCATTAACACACCTCACTTCCACATGTCTGAACTATAGCCCATGGACCTGGTAAGAGAGAAGCCCAAAGAAATTGGAAAATAAATCACCACACTGACTTTCCAAATTAAAATATATTATATTTTGGATGTTTCATACCTGTCTATACGGTTTTGTCATTGGCAAAAAATAGCAGGTCTAAGGCAGTTTTAACGTTACATTAAACAATGTGTCCATAGTGAAATGTTATTAGTACATATTTCAGCAGCCCAAATTGCTGGGATAGGAGAAAGAAAGCACTAATCGTGGACCTATTTCGAAGAATGCACTAATGACTTTTCAAAATAATACTATTTTCATGGGATGTGAGATGTCCAAAATTCTGATGCTGAAATATCAACATAGGATCAGTACTTATTTTAGTCTCCTATGCCACATTGAAACTCAATTTCAAGTGGAAAGGAAAGGTTTTCCCTGTTACGATTAAGATGTTTCTGATCATAAAATGAAGCTTACATTGTCGCACTAGATTTCTTGATCCAATGCAGTACCTCCCTGCCAATCCATCCAGAGTCCTCATTTCTAAATTCAATGCTTAAAAGGACATGCCACTATGCCAAACCCAAAGACACTCATTTGACAGAAAAGGAAATGAATCTCTGTTACCTTTCTATCCCCTTCCTTTTGAATGAGCCATTTTTCTTCTTGAGTTGCTGGAATCTTCGGCACTGTCCAACTTTTCTGTAGGCAGTCTTAAAGGGTTCTGGTAGATACAGCTGAGGTCGGGCCATTGCTGTCAATTTCACCTGTAGTAGCCGTTTTGGATTGTTTTAGTTCTTGAACTTACAGACTTCAATACAAAATCATCCAGTGACTGAATGTACTGTCAAGGTGTGGGCTATTTGGAATAAAATATGTAGGAAATTTTTAGAGTCTTTCCCTTATTCCCTTCCAGGTGTTAGAGACATTATTTGTGGGACTGGCCCTGTTTACAACTTCACAGAGGTCACCAGTGATGTATTTGACAGAGCTGTGTGAAATTCCACGGACCTTTGTGGGACACTTCACAGATTCTTGAACAAGGCAAATGCAGAAATGATGATCTGATTGCCTCAACACTGGCATTTGGATAGGAAAAGAAAAAATCAAACAACCACAACAAAAAACACCCACGCACTAATTGACCACCACATTCAGAAGTGCGTATTTGAACTCTGAAGAGGTAGGGACCTATAGGAATACCAACGATATGTTGATTAACACAAGTTGAGCTTCTGTTAGATCTCTCAGTTACAGCTGCTGAATGTTCTCTGTGTCCTGTGGGACACATATGACAAGGCCAGTTGTTTTTTGGACATCTAAAAATGTACCCCAAGGGTGGTTTTCATTACATCTTGGAATTTTGTAGTGTTCTCTCAAAGTACATTGCTAAATTGAGGACCTTCCAACATTGCCCCATTTATTTCGTGGTGAAGAGCGAATTCTGCCTGGGATGGAACTACTCACCACAAGGTGGCAGCAGACACTAGGATTTATTCCTGTTACCCTCTCGCTCTTTGAGTTGTTGAGTCAAATAACTAGATGCTTAACAAGAAAAACTCCTCTAGAAAGGTTCTCTGGGAGTTACAAGAATTACTCTGCTTTCTGTGTTTGCATTAATCAATAATCTGGAGCATACTTCTCAAGCTTTCAAGTGCACACAAATTTCCTGGAGGTCTTTTTAAGATGCAGATTTCGATACAGTACATCTGGGGTGGGATCCAAGAATTTGCACTCCTAACAAACCCGCAGGTGACGCTGATGATGCCAGACTGCACTTGGAGTAGTGAGGGTCTTGTATGTTTCAGTACTGGGGAAAAGAGCTTTAAAATGGTCTAGAAAGAAGTGTATAATGTTGAGGGGCTAAGAGAGTGGATTGGGAATTATGCCTGAGTTCTCATTTCTAGCTTAGCTATGTGACCTTGGCCAATTCATTTTAACCCACTCATGCTTGTTTTCTCATCCCTAAAGTAGAACTACTCATAGTGCCCAAGCCATAGTTTTATGGCAAAATTCAAGTGAAATAGAAATTCTGCTTCAGCAGGGAATGAGACCCAGGAATCTATATTTTAGGAGAGTGGGTGCAGATATTCCTCTGTCCCTTATTTGAGAAACGCTGAAGTAGAGCATATCTAATATGCCTTGGCCAAATGGACATATGCTCCTCCCTGGTCTGTTTTTCCTCATCTGTTGGCATCCTCAGAGCACAATAAATAATAGGTACTTGAATAAATGAATACATGAATATTTTCTTTAGCAACAGGGCAATATTTTTCATGCAATTATTGGCACTCCTGTCTTAATTCTGTTGGATTTCATCAATTATCTAGATGAATGAGATGAATTTTATGCTAGGAAAGAGAGCTGTTTTTTATTTGTGCATGGGTGTCTATGTACATGTCTCTGTGTGTGCATGTCTGCATGTATGTGTGTATGTAATAGGCTGAAACACTTGCTGCTGTGGCATCTGTGACAAAACTTGTAGGTTCCCAAAGGAGTCCTGAAGCAGATGATAGAACTAGGAGTGGGATGAGGGGGAAAGAGTTAGAGTATAGAGAGACATCAATTTTGAGCTGTGTCTGGATTTACATTCTAGATCTACCCCTTCCAAGCTCATGGGTCCTTGGGCGGGTAACGAAAACCTCTTTGGACCTTCATTTTCTCGTTAGTAAAACAGGAGTAATAACTGCTACCTCCCAAGGTTCTTTGAGTCATTCAGTTATTTAACAAATATTTGAATGCCTAGTGGTTGCCAGGCACCACCCTAGACACCAGGGATACTGCAGTGAACAACATACACAAAATCTCTGAACTCATATAACTTAATATGCTGTGGGAGATGCAGGTAACAAGGAAATGAACATTTTAATTTCAGCTGGTAGTAAATGTTATGAAAAAGTAAAAGAAGATGATGGGATAGAGTGACTGAGGATGAGGAGTGACTTTAGATGGAGCATTAGGAAAACCTGTCCAATGAGGTCATTGGTCCTGAATGCTGAACAGGGAAAAGAGCCAATCGTGTGAAAATTTGTGTGACCGAGGCAGATGAAACAGCATGTGCCAAAGCCCGGAGGTGGAAGAAGCCCAATGTCTTTGAAAATGTGGAAGAAAGCGGTCGGGTGCGATGGCGCATGCCTGTAATCCCAGCACTTTGGGAGGCCAAGGCGGGGGGATCACGAGGTCAGGAGATCGAGAACATCCTGGCTAACACGGTGAAACCCCATCTCTACTAAAAATACAAAAAAATTAGCCGGGCGTGGTGACAGGCGCCTGTAGTCCCAGCTACTCCGGAGGTTGAGGCAGGAGAATGGCGTGAACCCAGGAGGCAGAGCTTGCAGAGAGACGAGATCCCGCCACTGCACTCCAGCCTGTGCGACAGAGCAAGATTCTGTCTCACAAAAAAAAAAAAAAAGAAAAGAAAATGTGGAAGAAAGCTAGGGTGGCTGGAGCAAAGACTTAGATGTGTGTGATAAGCTGGAGGGAGGACCAAACCTCTTGAGTCCTATAGATCAAATTAAAGATTTTGGTCTTGATCTTCAGAGCAATGGGGAGTTGTTGAGGTTTTTTTGGTTTGTTTGTTGTTGTTGTTGTTGTTTTTAAACAGCATCTTACTCTGTCACCCAGGCTGGAGTGCAGTGGCACCATCTCGGCTCACTGCAACCTCTACCTTCCGGGTTCAAGCGATTCTTGTGCCTCCTGAGTAGCTGGGGTTACAGGCACACGCCACCACGCCCAGCTAATTTTTGTATTTTTAGTAGAGACGAGGTTTCACCATGTTGCTCAGGCTGGTCTGGAACTCCTGAGCTCAGGTGATCCACCTGCCTCATCCTCCCAAAGTGCTGGGATTACAGGCTTACTGAGGGTTTTTAGGGAACTTGTTCATATATTTATTCAGGGAAATGGAATTCAATTGTGAAGAAAATGACTAGGATCCTTGCCCAGGAATTGCAATTCTAGTGGAGGACACAAACACCAATATGTTAACCAATAGAAAATTGTTTCAGGTACTGATAAAGAACGCTATGAGACAAATAGAAAAACAAAAACAAAATCAAAAAAGAAAAAAGAATAAAAAATAAATAAATAAAAAGAAAAACAGGCCAGGCGCGGTGGCTCACGCCTGTAATCCCAGCACTTTGGGAGGCCGAGGCAGGCAGATCACGAGGTCAAGAGATCGAGACCATCCTGGCCAACATGGTGAAACTCCGTCTCTACTAAAAATAGAAAAATCACCTGGGCATGGTGGCGCACGCCTCTATCCCAGCTACTCAGGAGGATGAGGGAGGAGAACCTCCCAGCTTCACACCTCCTCGCTTGAACCCAGGAGGCAGAGGTTGCAGTGAGCTGAGACCAGGCCACTGCACTCTAGCCTAGCGACAGAGCAAGACTCTATCAAAAAAAAAAAAAGAAAGAAAGAAACAAACAAACAAACAAATAAAAAGTAGAAAAACGTGGTAGAAAGTGATTGGGAGTGGGCACTCCTCCAAAATGATCAAGAAAGATCTCTTAAGGAGGTGGTGTTTGAAGTGAGACATTTAATGTTGAAAAAGAGACAAACTATGCCGAGATGTGGGAGAGGCATTTCAAAGACAGAAAACTACATGAGCAAAGATTCACAGGCAGGTGCAAACCAGGCATATCTGAGGGCAGGAAGAAGACCAATATGGTAGGAACATAGGTGACATGGGGAAGGCATCGTTATGCATATGTTTTTAAAATGTTGCTGTGTGCAGCTTGGAGAATACATTGGAGAGGAAAAAGTGAGTGTTGAAAAGTCATTAGGTGGGCACTTGGTCCAGGCCGGCAACAGATGGGGGTGAGGAGTACCAGAAGTGTGCAGATCCAGGCAATATTTAAGAAGTTAAATACTGAAATGAACTGGGATATGGGGGAGATACAGTTTGGATATGTGTCCCTGCCCAAATCTCACATTGAAATGTAATTGCCAGTGTTGAAGGTGGGGCCTGGTGGGAAGTGATTGGATCATGGGGCAGTTTGTCACCCATAGTTTTGTGCCATCCCCTGTTACTGTCCTCGTGATAGCAAGTGAGTTCTTGCAAGATCTGGTTGTTTAAAAGTGTGTGGCACTCCCTGCTCTCTCTCTTGCCCCTGCTTTCACGTAGTGATGTACAAGCTCCCACTTCGCCTTCAGCCAGGATTGTGAGCTTCCAGAGGCCTCCCAAAAAACAGATGCTGGTGCCATGATTCCTGTACAGCCTGCAGAACCATGAGTCAATTAAACCTTTTTTCTAGTAAATTACCCAGTCTTGGGTATTTCTTTATAGTAATGCAAGAACAGCCTACTATAGGGGGTGAGTAGAGAGGAGATACTCAGTTGGGGTGTTAAGTTGTTGCTGTAGTCCAGGGGTTTAACTAAAGGGGGAACAGTGGAACTAAGGAGAAGGGCACCCATTCAGGAGTCCCCCATCAGTCAACTCTCTTTATCAACCACCCTTCACAGGACATGGCTTGGAGCTATCCCTGTGTGATCATTCCCTGGACATTTGTAAATGTCCCTCTGAAATGCCAAAAAGCCAGCTGTAGCAGGACAAAATCTGGTCGAAACACAAATCTCCCTTGTTCTCAACATTATCCTTCCTTTGAACATGTCTGGGATTGCATAATCCTATTCAGGTAACCATGACAACAGCTGACTCCTATTGAGATAGCAATTGATTGAAACCTCTAAATCAGAGATTGCAAACATGAATACCCGCAGGAACCAAGCAGGGAAATGTGAGAAGCAGTGGGTGGGGTGTAAAAGGGAGGGGTGGGAATTGTGGTAAACTGTAGAGTACTGGACCAATCCAATTCTATTGAACTTCAAATCTTTAAGAAGACTCGCACATTTAAAAATGTGATCTGCAGGCCATGTTTAGCCTGTGGGTCACCAATTTGCTGCCTCCAGAGATGCTTTCATGTTAACTCTCTGTTCAGCCAGGTCTCTCCCATCAGCGCTCCTAAAGCTGATTTTCCCCTAAGCTTTAACTTAAACATACTCACAAGCATTCAGTTGGCTCCTGTCCCATTATTAGACTGTTTTTGCATCTTCTTGCTATCTGGTTGCATACTAACCTTGCCTAGCAACTTGTAAGCCCTCTGCAAACTTGGTAAGCTGAGATTCTGGATTTTTATTCCGAGTCTGGGTGAAGTAAATACATACAGTAGAGCAGAAGATGTCACTTTAGTGACCTGGAATCATTGTTAAGCAGAATCCTTTGATACACGAGTTTCCTGAAGAGTCCTCACTAATTCTGGCCACCCCAGTTTTAACAGGATTTGGGAGACCTTTGCATGTGGGGAAATAGCAACTGGGGGCTTTTCCACCTGGCTGAAGCAAATCCTCTTGCTGAAGCTTTTGCCCTTTTGAGAGAAGGAGGTATCATGTTACAGATCACTCAGCAAGAACTGTGTCACGGGAAGTGTATAGAGGGTGCCTGGAGACACAGTGTTTCTCCTGGGAAGACTCCTTACCAAGGGGTGAACTCCCCAGAAGTCAGCAAAGGTGCAGCTGGAGTAAAGTGTCTTCAAAGAGCCAACAGGCTTCCAAGTTAAATCATGCCTTTTTTCATTTGTTTTTTGTGTTGATTGCTGCCCCAGGTTAGTATTTCTAACTTATGACTCATATAGCTTTGAAATAATTATTTGGTAGTCTATCAGTTGGCATTTACTCTCTAACTTCTCAGGGTTGGCCTTTAAAATTGTCCAGTGCTCTGGGCTGTACCACACTGGAAAGTCAACACATGAATCAAAATGTCCTCTAAGATGCTGTTGATATCAATGGGAGTAAGCTCTTCGGAGAGCAATTTGGAAATACCTGCCAGCATCTGAAATCTCCAGCCTCAGAGCCAGCATTCCACCTCTGGACAGCTATCCTACACAAGTACACAATGATATAAGGATATATGTAGGTGTATTTGTAATAACAAAAGCTAGAGGCAACCCATATGTCTACCAATGGAGGATTAAATGAATGGTGCTTCATGCATACTGTGGGTATTGGAGCCATTAAAAGAAGAAGGTTGGTGTGGGTGTTCCGACGCACAGGTAAGGAGGTAATCTGTTGTGTACTGTGGAGTTCTGTGGAGGCAGGATGTGCTAAAACTATGAACACAAGAAGATCTTTTAAAAAACACCTATCTACATTCACAAGCCAACAGGCATAGAAAATCCTGAAATAATGTATAACAAAGACTTAACTGATTGTTTCCGGAGATTACAAGTGAAAGTGGTAGAGCAGCAGAGATGGGGAGAAATATGTAGGAGATTTAAAATTTTTTACTTTATAGACTTTACTGTTTGACTTAGGAAAAGAATATGAATTACATTTATACTAAAAAATTGAACCCAAAAGTTTAGAAATGAATCACAAAAATTTTGAATGCATAAATAACAACGGTTTAAATTTTTTTTTCTCTCATTATGGCATGAATTGATTCATAAAATGACTCAATTGATGAATTCAACCATTTGCTTTAGAATCAACCACTTCTAGAATTGGAAAAGAGCCAAACTGTATTATTCACAACAACAACAAAAAATCAAGTAAAATATGTTTACTCTTATAAGGATAAATGATAGGTATCTTAAAGACTGAAAGATCTAATGAAATGTAAAAAATATTTTATTTCAACTTAGTTTGTTATATTTTGACTTTTTTGTGTGTTTGGGTAAAGATTTTTATCTTGAATCTGGAGACACACGGTGGAGATGCTCAGACATGTTTGGCCTATAGCAAGTTTGTCCAACGTGTGGCCCGTGGACCACAGGCAACCCAGGACGGCTTTGGATGTGGCCCAACACAAATTAATAAACTTTCTTAAAACATTATGAGATTTTTTTGTGATTAAAAAAATGTTTTTAGCTCATCGGCCATCATTTTTGTTAGCGCATTTTATGTGTGGCCCAAGACAATTTTTCTTCTTCCATTGTGGCTGAGGGAAGCCAAAAGATTGGACAACCCTGGCCTACAGGATGTTTTGAATATCAGAAGACTTCACATAAAAATCTCCATTTCAGGATCCTCATAAAAAAATAAGAGTCCCTGGCAACTCAGCCCACATTCCCAGATAGGCAGAGGAGTGGCACCCCAGTTGGGTGGGAACAAGTTCTCAGTTTACTGCAGTCACTACTACTCCCAGTGCTCTACACCAGCTGTCAGGTATTATTTTACAATCTCCATGAACAGAGTTCAACTAGTTTTTTTCTTTTTATTATATTTTTTCTATTGGTTCTGTCTTTCTGGAGATAATTTTTTTTTTAATCTCCTCTTGTCCTTAAGTATGAAGAGGCAGCCTCTCAGTTTCCATCATTCTATGCCAGCATTTTCACATAGCATTCTCTATGTTTTCACAGTTTGTCTTTGTGATACAGCTATGAGCCTATGATCATTTTTATTCTTTTTATTTTATTCTAGAGAAGAGGTCTTGCTATACCTCCCAAGTTGAACTGAGGCTCAAGTGATCTTCCCACCCCAGCCTCCCAAATAGTCGGGACTACAGGTATGAGCCAGTGTGCCTGGCTCTATTCTTTTTTTTTTTTTTTTTTTTTGAGACAGAGCCTTGCTCTGTTGCCCAGGCTGGAGTGCAGTGACACAATCTCGGCTCACTGCAAGCTCTGCCTCCCGGGTTCACGCCATTCTCCTGCCTCAGCCTCCCGAGTAGCTGGGATCACAGGCACCCGCCCCCATGCTTGGCTAATTTTTTGTATTTTTAGTAGAGACGGGGTTTCACCGTGTTAGCCAGGATGTTCTCGATCTCCTGACTGCATGATCCGCCCGCCTCGGCCTCCCAAAGTGCTGGAATTACAGGTGTGAGCCACCGCGCCTGGCCGTGCCTGGCTCTATTCTTATTATTTTTGCTTATTGACTTAATTTCAGAAAGTAAAGAGTTTTTTTATGTAACTATTTTGACAGGAAATGCGTAATAAAATACCAGCTCTACTTACTTAAATAACAGTTTGGGCTGAGTGTGGTGTCTCACACCTGCAATCTCAGCACTTTGGGAGGCCGAGGCAGGCGGATCACTTGAGGTCAGAAGTTTGAGACCAGCCTGGTCAACATGGCAAAATCTCATCTCTACTGAAAATACAAAATTAGTCAGGCATGGTGGCGAGCACGTTTGTAATTCCAGCTACTCGGAAGGCTGAGGCACAAGAATTTCTTGAACCCTGTAGGTGGAGGTTGCAGTGAGCCGAGATCGCACCACTGCACTCCAGCCTGGGTGAGAGAGTGAGACTCTGTCTCAAACAAAACAAAAACAGTTTGGTGGATGGGTTGATATTCTCGGAAAATTAAGATCCCCTTTTCTAGAGATTATCGTATGTTAAGGGATTGAGATTGTTTTTCAGAATATACCTTTAGTGGAAAACCAAATTATTCCCAAGTTTCTCAGCTCATGCAGATCTATTGAAGAAAAACCTAAAATCAATTCACTCTTTAATGCAATGGCAACAAGACACCATCAAATACAGATATAAGCCATCATTGACATGGCCCAACCTGTAGAATTGTATAGAGAATCCTAACCAACAAAATGACATGTAGTAGCAAGTTTTCAAGTGCATTCCGTGTCACAAAATAATAAGGTCTTGACCCGTAGGTCAATAGGATTGATATACTTCAGTTACCAAAAAAGGAACATTTTATGTATTCATTTATTCACCTAATCATTCCACAAATATCTATTAAGCGCCTACTATGGACAAACACTGTTCTTGGTACTGAGCATACAGCAAGGAACAGATTGAAGTTCCCAATTTCATGACATTTGTATTTTACGTGGGAGGGGGATAGGGAGGAGGCAAAAAAATGAACAAATAATATGTGAAATTTTAAGAGATAGGAAGTGTCTGCAGGGGTGGGAAATTTTTTTATTTGGCCTGAGAGGACCTCTCTGCTATAGTGACATTATATTAGGTTGACACAAACGTAATTGCGATTTTTGCCATTATTATTATTATTATTTTTTGAGATGGCGTCTTGCTCTGTCGCCTAGGTTGGATTGCAGTGGTGTGATCTCGGCTCACTGCAACCTCCACATCCTGGGTTCAAATGATTCTCCTGCCTCAGCCTTCCCAGTAATTGGGATTACAGGCACCACCATGCCCGGCTAATTTTTTGTATTTTTAGTAGAGATGCAATTTCACTATGTTAGCCAGGCTCGTCTTGAACTACTGACCTCAAGTGATCCACCTGCCTCAGCCTCCCAAAGTGCTGGTATTACAGGCATGAGCCACTGCGCCCGGCCTGCCATTACTTTTAATGGCAAAAACCGCAATTATGTTTACTCCAACCTAATAGCAGAGACCTACAGGAAATGAGTAAATGAGTCATGGAGAGATCCAGGGAAGATGCACCTTGGATGAGGAGAATGATCAGAGCTAAGTCTCTGTGGCACAGACTGCTTGATGTGTGCAAAGAACAGAAAGATCTGTGTGGCTGGAACAGAGGGAGGGAGAGCAAGAAGGGTAGAATATGAGGCTAGACAGATAATGAAGGGCCTAACATGTGGGATCTGGAGGCAGTTGTGGGAGTTTGGCCTTTTGCTCTGTGTGAGATGAGAAGCTCTTAGAGGATTTTGAGAAAAGGAGTGATGCTACCTGATTTCAGGTTTAGCACATTGGCACATTCACTATGGGCAGCTCAATCACGTAAGATGTGCTTACTGATATTTTCTTACATAATCAAAATAACCCCTGTATTAATTTTCTTTTCATTCTGCAACAGATTATCCCAAACTTGATGATGCCTTAAAACAGCATAAATTTGTCTTACAGTTCTGTAGTTAAAAGTTCTGACATGGGTCTCACTCACTGGGCAGAACTCAAAGTGTTGGCAAGGCTGTGCTCCCTTCTGGAGGCTGGAGGGGTGAATCTGTTTCCTTGCCTGTTTCAGGAAAGTCAATGAGCAAAAATAAAAAATATCTAGTTAACAAATCTCATGGTTCAGAAATTTTCAGACCATAGCTTAAACGGAAAGGTTGTATGTATCCTAAAGCATACCTTTGGAAGTAGAAGATAATTTTTTGATTCAGGAAAGAGGATGGTGAAAATATAGGTGATTGGAGAGAAGCTTGCAGCCACCTTCATGAAATAGATTCATGAGGTTTTGGAGAGGAAAGGCTCCTTTGATGGAGACCGAAAAAAAAAAAAAAAGCACATTAATTCTCCAGCACTTCAGTGCCAGATGACACCACAGGTACCGACAGATGGAATTGGGCCAGTGTGCACTGAAATGGTAAGAGTGAAAGGAATGTGGGTGGGGCACTGACAGTGTCTGCCTCACTGCTTTTTCCTGGATACATCACATTTTCTCCTAGGCTGAGTGTACCTGGGCAGGGAGTGAAGGGGTAGGTATGAGGCCCTACTCATCCTTGTGAATTTGTTAAGTTATACCTAATACCTAGGGACCAACCTTACCTTTCAATAAAAGCTTGACCAACTAAATTGGAAGAGAAGTTTTAATTCGGGAGTGAAGAGGCAATAGGACCTGAATTTAGGGCACTTTAAAAAAATTATTTGCTTTTTCCAAAGATGTTCTGAGAGTCTAGCCTTAGTTACCTTTGCTAAAACCTTCACTGTAAAGAAAAAGCTCAGCTGAAATTAAGGGGAGCAGAGAACAAATAAAAGAGAGAGAAAGAGGAAAACAGAGAAAAATACAAAGTAAGCCAGCACAGTAGGACATATAATGACTTTTTGTTTCCAAATGCATTGTGACTTCGAGCATTGAGTAATTTCCTGACACCACAGGGTTAGACAGAAGTTGTATGAAATAACATCATTTGGGGAACTATTTTTACCCACCTTTCATACATCCTGTCTAATAAAACATAATGAATTTGTGTAAAAAGAAACTCTACATTTTCTATGAGAATGAATGACAAATCATAGTGGCCAATAATCTGTATCATTTATCTCTTAAATAACAATGAGGGGCTTCCTAACTGGTCCAGCCAGCGGCTTCCTATTGAGTGACAGTTGTCTTCTAGCCTCAGAGAAGATGAGTTGCTTGTCCAAGTGGTCATTTGTCCAGTGAGACTCAGAATTAGGATCTGAGCCGAAATCTGCTTGATCGGAAAGTTCGTTCATTATGCCGTTCTCCTTCCTCCCCAGAGCTATTGTTCAGTTGCGTGAGAACTTTCTCAAATTTTGACATTCTGAAAACTTTCACTTTTTCTTTTTTTCTTTTCTTTTCTTTCTCTTTCTTTCTTTCTTTGCTCTTTTTCTTTTTTGAGATGAAGTTTCACTCTTGTTGCCCAGGCTGGCGTGCAATGGGGAGATCTGGGCTCACTGCAACCTCTGCCTCCCGGGTTCAAGTGATTCTCCTGTCTCAGCCTCTCAAGTAGCTGGGATTATAGGCGCCCACCACCACGCCCGACTAATTTTTGTATTTTCAGTAGAGACAGGGTTTCACCATGCTGGCCAGGCTATTCTCGAACTCCCAGACCTCAGGTGATCCACTGGCCTCGGCCTTGCAAAGTGCTGGGATTACAGGTATGAGCCACTTGCCCAGTCAACTTTCGCTTTTTCTAATTTTTACCCAAAGGAAGTTCATCCTGAATCATGAAAGCATCTCAGTCATTTGAGAACATGAGATTTGGTTCCAGCAAGTCAAATTTTGGGTTCAAATCCCAACTCTGCCATTGATTAGCTGTATAACATAAAACCACATGGTGTTTCTGTGTCTCAGCATTCTCATGTGGAAAATGGAAGCGAGAATAATAGTACCCCTCACCCCAGGGTTGTTGTGAGGATTAAATGAAAAAAATATGAGTGAAAGACTGTCCTACAAATGATCATTAATATTATTTATTATTCATTCAAAAAATATGTATGAGGGGCCAGGTACAGTGGTTCACGCCTGGAATCCCAACACTTTGGGAGGCCAAGGCAGGTGGATCATGAGGTCAGGAGATCGAGACCATTCCGGCTAACACGGTGAAACCCCGTCTCTACTAAAAATACAAAAAATTAGCCGGGCGTGGTGGTGGGTGCCTGTAGTCCCAGCTACTCGGGAGGCTGAGGCAGGAGAATGATATGAACCCAGGAGGCGGAGCTTGCAGTGAGCCAAAATCACGCCACTGCACTCCAACCTGGGCCACAGAGCGAGACTCCGTCTCAAAAAAAAAAAAAAAAAAAGAGGTATTCTTATTCATTTATCAAATAAACACATTTTTTGCAGTTAGAGTTTATGGTTCCCTGAGGAGTCACCCAAACTAAAGGCAATTATAATACAATGTGTCAAATGTCATGATGGGGTAACATACAAACACTGAGAAGGAATATCGAAGCAGAGTCAGGCAGGCCAGGAAAGGCTTTCTGAAGGAAGTGATGTCTAAGGGCCAACTGAAGAATGGGTAGAATGTTAGGAAGTTAAAAATGCTGTAGAAAAAATATATATAATTATTTAGAGGTGGACTAGAGAAGTGGAAAGAAGTTTGGGATAATTGAAACAGAGCATATGAAAAGGGACGTATGGAAAGATGAGGCCAGAGACATGAGCAGGCATCAGATATGGCAGGGCAGAAGACCTTTCTAAACTTCAGTATTTATCTGAATTAACTGATGATACCTGATTTCCCTGATACTCTTCTCTTACCGAAATGGCCAGTGCCATATTCTTTATGTTTTGTTGTACATTGCAAAACATTATTATATCACATTGCCTTAGTTCAGATTCTCTTGAAAGCCAACACTAAGGGAAGGGTTCCAGTGCAAGTACTGTAATTAACTTGGGAGCTGATCCCAGGAAACACCCGGACTGGGGTAAGGAAGCCAGACAATGAATGGTAGGCAACCGATAAAGGGTGTGTTAACAAGCATGTTAGCGCCAGGGGCAACCAGAGCTCGATTTCATTGGGGCACTCAGGAATCAGTGTGGAAGCACACCTCAGTGTTACTTATCCACACTGAAGGTGAGGAAGCTGAGGTATTTGATCACCATATCCCTCTTGGCCATTGCTTGAGGATAGCTTCCAGGGGACTTCACTCTCTGGCACTCTGGCTTATCCTTTGTGCAGGAGAAGCTGCTCTCCAGGCAGAGTTGTAGAAGTAGCATTCCACTTGTAGAGGTGAGTATGGAGGAAATGGGGGTGGGGCACTGAGCAGCTGCTACACATATTTTTTAAAGTATAAAAAAAACAAAAACAAAACAAATGAAAAAAGACGAGCTGTTGCTGGGAGACAGTTCTCCGTGGGTCTCTTGCACTTCTGTGCATCTTGTGAGCAGAGGCACTGGCTGCCTTTATTCTGGACAATTTTTTTCAAGCATGTTTAAGTAGTAATAGAGATACTACTTCCCTGTGAAGCAGAGGATGGTTTGTTTAGCATCCAGTATAATAAAGGTATTTTCTCTCTCCAGGTCAAAGGTCAGGCAGGCTTACTGTTCGTTTTATAAGATGTGGGTTTGTAAGTTAAGGGTTTCTTAACTGTGATACAAATGCAGACCCAAAGCATGCACAGCATCTATTTAGGGCATTTGTTTTGGCCCCCATGGGGCCTGAGGAACAAAGAGAAAGGATGTGAACATGAAGCTTATGCTGGTTGCTGCGCTATGAGTAATAAAGTCCTTTGTCTCTGACCCAGAAGTCTTGTGTCTTCTGCCAGCCTCTATGGAACTGCAGTATGGTAACTTGTAGGGTAAGTTCTGAAATCTTTCTCAGCTCTTGATGACCCTACCAAGCCAACTCAACTGACTTTTAAGACATTTAATTTAAAAAATAACTTCTAATTTAATAAAAAAAATTTAATAAAAAAAGAAGTATTTATTGCACGTTTCCTTTGTGGTTTTAAAATACAAAATAGGTTAGGAAGCCTTGTAGAAATCCTCATTAAAAAGACAACTTTTGTGTTTCCTCTAAAATGTTCTAGCTTTTCCAAATTTTGTCATTGAGAATGCCAGCCTTCTTCTGGAAAATGCCTCTGAACATACACAGATTGCCAGAATCACTGTGTCTGTCTCACCTCATGCTTCTCTGGTTGGAGATCCTGTTATTATTAATGCAAATCCTGCAGTCCATCCATTTGTGCTGTCTCATAGATCCACACATCTTTGGAAAGTAAGTATGTTGGCAAACAGTATTATCACTTGATACCATAAGGGCTTTAAAATGAAATATCATTCTCTTTTTTCTTACGTTCTACTGTATGTTATTAATTTGGTGACCACTCTTTGGAATCCTATTATATGTCAGACACTCTAAAAATCCTTGGGGACATCAAGATCCATTTATTTCACAAGTAATTATTGAGAATCTACTGAGACACAGGGAATTCCTTGCCCTCATAGAATTGACTTGTTCATAGGGAGACATACTGATCAAGTGAATATACCCAAAAGTATTAGGTTAGTGCAAATGTAATTGCAGTTTTTGCCATTACTTTCAATGGCAATTACATTTGCACCAACATAACATAAAATTGTAAATTCAGTAACAGCCAAGAAAGGCAGACTCACAGGTCTGTGGGAGTCCCTATAGAGGACATTTTAACTAGTCAGGTCCCTGAGGAAGAGCTACATGAAAAGCAATCTGCAGAATGCATAGCATAGGAATTGAATAGATAAAGAAGAAGAGAAGAACATTCCAGGCAGAGGGAGCAGCATGTGCGAAGTCCCTGTAGCAAGAAGGAGCATGGTAAAAAGAGAGGACTGAAGGATCAACGTGACAGGAGCCAAAGAGAAAGCACAGTGGGAGATTATACTGCAAAGGAGATGGGGAAGGCACAGCCTGCGTGTCTGTGAGCCATGTTAGGAAGCTTTGTTTACCTAGATGGCTATATCATATCCAGCTAGATAAAATATAGCTAATTTTTCCCTCTGGATCAAAGTTTAGGCAGGCTGATTGTTCATTATAAGAAAGGGGTCCCCAACCCCCAGGCCACAAACCAGTATCAGTCTATGGCCTGTTAGGAACTGGGCCACACAACAGAAGGTGGGTATCAAGCAAGCAAGCGAAGCTTCATCTGTATTTACAGCTGTTCCCCATCCCTCTCATTACCTCCTGAGCTCCGCCTCCTGTCAGATCAGTGGCGGCATTAGATTCTCATAGGAGCGTGAACCCTATTGTGAACTGCTCATTCAAGGGATCTAGGTTGCGTTCTCCTTATGAGAACCTAATGCCTGATGATCTGTCACTGTCTCCCATCACCCCCAGATGGGGCCATCTAGTTGCAGGAAAACAAGTTTAAGACTCCCACTGATTCTACATTATGGTGAGTTGTATAATAATTGTATTATATATTATAATGTAATAATAATAGAAATAAAGTGCACAGTAAATGTAATGATCTTGAATTATCCTGAAACCATTCCCACTCAACTCTGGTCTGTGGAAATTGTCTTCCATGAAACCAGTCCCTGGTGCCAAAAAGGTTGGGGACTGCTGTTATAAGACATCCAGATTCCCTAAGGTCAGAGTTTCTTAGACCTTGATACAAACCCACTGCATGCACAGCATTCAGCTGGGCTCCTCTACATGGTCCCCATGGCATGTGAGAGCAAGGGGACCAATGTGAACATGAAGCTTATGCTGCTTGCTGTGCCGGAGTAATAAAGTCCTTGAGAGAAGCATGTTGTTTAGCTGATCTAGCCTGGTTTGGCTCCAGTCTGCAGGTTGAGTTCAGGTCTGTCTCTTGTCCTTCCCATTCTCCTTGGGACACTGGCTAGCAGAGGGACATTCTTCTCTGGGCAAAAGGAGGAGAGCAAGAGGATTTCTCAACCCCACATGTACATTTCAAGACCCACATCTGCTCATATCATTGGCTAAAACAAGTGTCACATATCCAAGCCATGGGCTGAAGAAATATACTGTTTTTATTAGGAGGAATTGCCAAGGCACATGGCAAAAGACATGAATATAGAAAATATTAAAGAATTGGAGATATTAAATCCACCTCCCACACCTAAGAAACCACTGAGGAGTTGTGCAGGAAAGAGACATGATTTGCTTACAGCTTAAATTGCTATTGTAAAGAGAACAGATTTAAAAGGGGCAGGAGAGGTCTGTTATGAGGCTTTTGAATATCCTTGCCAAACCTTGGTATTGTCAGACTTAAATTTGCTTCCAGCTTCAGTTTGGTGTAAAATGTTTTCTCCTGCTTGTTCTTAATTAGATTTTTGTTATAAGTCTAAATAGCAGAATGATGGCAAAGAGTGTTCAGTAGTTTTGCTTAGTGTGTGTGTGTGTGTGTGTGTCTGTGTATGTGTGTGTGTTTCTGTGTGTGAAGGTAGTGAGCATAGCTGCTCTAAGCACTGATTCGGGGGTCTGATAAACCTAGTTTTCAACCACAGCTCCTTCAGTCAGTAGAAACATGATCTTGGGTAATTTATTGGGCTTTCTGTGCTTTAATTATTATTTTCAGAGATTAGCAAGAAGATTCTGAAAGATAATGTATGGAGAGTGCTGTCTTACTGCTTTGTCCGTAGCAAGCAGTCAACACACAGTAGCTGTTACTGTAATAAATATACTTATACTTCAATATTTAGCATTATTATAGCCAGATTACAGGCAATAAAAAAACTAAGAAAGATGTGGCCACATAATCATAACTGTATTAAAGACAAGCTTTAGAAGTAGTTCAATTATGCAGCAGTTTCATAACAAGCAAGTACACCTGCAGATAAAGGTTAAAAGAAATGAGTTAATAACTGTTTCTACAACATTGCAGTACAAGGATGGAAATACTGTTCTATTTGGGGTTTAGCATATCCCAGCATATCATTATCCTTTTTTGAACTTCTTTCCTTGCAGCATATATGCTTGTTTGTTTTGCAAAAGACTGATTGACCTTAGGAAGGGCGATTGGTCAGGCAGTCAAAACAAAAACCAACAACCACCAAATGAACACCAAGCTAGTCTCTGCAGAAACAATAGCAAAGCTTGAAGTGAACTGATTATATAGATAAATCAATGGAAATGAGACAAGCTACACTCCAGTTATGTAATCTTCAAATTGCTACCTGTCATTGAGCAACCTAAGTGGGGTTGCATAGGCAGGTTGGGAAAATGAACCCAAGTTACCCTTTCTGTGTTCACCCTGCCTATTCCCTGGATGGGAGTAATCTGCCAGATGGAGACTTAAACCATCTTCCTGTTTTCTCCCAGTGTAAAGAATAGGCATTTGCATTGATTCAATAAATACGTGTTGAAAATGAATGGGAAGCCTGATACCGTGTAAGATGCTAGGGAGCAAAATGGACACACTTGCTGTCCTTGGGGCTCCCGGGACAGAGGGAAACACAACTGAAGGGCCAGCTTGAGCCCAGGGTTGTACTTCTTGGTTAAGGGAGCTCCTTGAAGATAAGGCTGTGCTTAAGCAGAGCTGGAAAACCTTGTATATTTTAACACCAGGCTATGGTATTAAATTAACTTATCAGGAAGCATCGGGGTATGATGAAAAGGAAAAAATTTAGAGTCAGAAAGACTTAACTTTAAATCTCAGCTCTGTCACTCAATAGCTGTGTTACCTTGAGCAAAGTATTTAACTTCTGAGCCTCAATTTCCTCATCAGTAGCATTGGGATGATAATAACATTTATTCTATGGGATAATTGTGAGAATTGAAGAGATAAAATGTCCAGTCACCCATAAGTGCTCAGCAGAGTATAGCTATAAAATATCCATGTATTACTGACTTTTCATATAATTGTGTGAAAAACAAGCAGGTGTTGCAGTCAGCTGATGCTGATAAGTGCAAGGGTTCTGGGGGCAGATTGGCCCAGGTCAGGTCCAGGTTCTGCCTCTTCCTGCAGCATGACATTTTAGGATATATTTTATAATCTAAGCTTCAATTTCTTCATCTGTGAAATGGGGATGGTAGCAAGACTACCTTTCTCACAGGTTGATTTTGATGATTAAGTGAGTTAAAGGGCTGAGAGCAATGCCTAGCACAAAGAAAGTGCTCAACAAATGTTAGCTTTTGTTAATATGATGTTGGTGGGGTGACATTATCCTCCTTTTTTCTGAGATTCAGTGATTCTATTACTGAGAAGGAGGCCACATTGGTAGTGTACGGCGTAGCTAAGAGCATGGATTTTGGTGGAAAGTCTGGATTCCTGTCCTGCCTCTCTGTTCCTTGTTAGATGATCTCTTTAAGCCTCTGTTTCTTCATTTGTAAAATAGGCATAATAAAAGTACAAATCACAATGTTTTTCTGAGGATTAAAGAATGTAATTAATATTAAACACTTAGAGTTGGTAAATACTAAGTGTTCAATACATGTAAGCTATTGGTATTGCCTTAAAACTCATAATCACTTTAGACAAAGGGTTCATGGTTTGACATAGAATGCCCAAAGACAAGTACCTAACCCCTTCCAGTGGCTTTTGCTATTCAATAAAATCTTTGCTTTCCGTTACTTTACTAATAAGAAAGCTTTAGAAACAAGCATTCCCTAACCTAGCCGCATCATGACAGACCTGGGAAGGACATTAGTAACAGAACTTACAAGGCTTTCATGTAAGGATGAAGACATCTAATCTAGAAACATGAAAGATCATGGCCAAAGTCTTAGGGCCATTTCATTCTAGAGGTGAAACTGGAACCCGGTTCTGTTGATACTCAACCTTAAGAGGACCCTGAACAGAGCAGTTTGAAAACCAGGTGAAAACCACAAAGGACACAGGAAACAGGAGACGTGGGTGACAGAACAGAGGAGGGAAAAGAGGGGCTGTTATCTGGCCCTTTCGCCCATTTTGAGTGCTAAGCAGCTTAGACTCACGACGAAGAGCATGAGCATGAAGTCAGGGGGAAACCAGGTTTGTTGTATTTCTATCCATGAAAACTTGGCCAAGCAGCTTAACTCTGCAAGTCTCAGCTTCGGCACCTGTAAAATGCATCCCCTTGCAATTTCAAGGATAGAATGAAATGTTTTTAAAATGCTCAGGATAATCCTTGACAAAGTGAGGAAGGGGTTCTATAAATGGTTGACTTTGTTACTAGGAAGAATCATGGAAAGATGGAAAAATGAAAGAGAAACCATTGGATACAACATAAGTGAATTCTCAGCTCATGGAAGTTTTTAAAAAAATCAGATCACCGTGCTTTTTAAGTACAAAATTTTTACGTCTTTAAAAAGTGCTGACTGATATTGGGGATTATAGATCTAAAATATTCCATCTACATCCTTATGAAGCTAGTCATTCACTCCATTATTCTTCGTTTTTAAAAAATGTAGTTATTCACCACTGAAGTACCCAAGCTGGACTTTGAGATGGTGACACTGTATTCCCTGATAATCTATGCCAAAGACAACCAAGGGGCAACAGCATCACAGACCATTTTAATCCAGATTGCAGATGTGAATGAACCACCCACCTTCACTGGATCTCTTGCCCAGGGTGACCAAGGTACAGAGGCTCTTCCCTTGGGGAAAGAGGGCTCTAGTGGATATGTCTACATAGATGCTGTTCCCTGTGCCCCTTGTACTCTCAAAACATCATGGCTATGATAGTGATAAAAATGACAGTAACAATAGAAATGATAAATGGCTGACCCTGGGCACTAACTATGTACCAGGCACTGTCCTAAGAGCTTTAACTGGACTACTTTATTTAACGTTCACAACACTAGAGGTAAGTCCTACTCTTATTTCTATTACATAGACAACAGACTTAGAAAGGTGAAGTAACTTTCTCAGTGTTGAGAATTATTCATTTATTTGTTTGATGATTGTGTACTAAAAATTATTATCTTATTTGTGTGATTATTTAATTAATGATATGTCTATATCATTAAGCTAGAAGCTTCACCAAGGACAGGGACCATGCCTCTTTTGCTTCTTCTTGCTCTGTTTTTTTATTTTTATTTTTATTTTTTTCACCGTGTATGTATCTCTTTCACTTTCTCTCTTTCTCATCTCTGTCTCTTTCTATGTAGTCAAATATTTAATGCCTACATGTTCTCTACTATAAAAAAAAATTTGAGGCTCAGATATTGGAGTGGCCACTAACTGGAGAGAATTACTTGTCCTGTCTAAGCCTCAGTTTCCCTATTGATTAAACTGAGATATTAATCCCATCTTGATGAGGCTCAGGGTTTTAAAGTGCCAGGTACACAGTAAGTGCTCAACAAGTGTCTCCCTTTTTTCCCTTCCCCAGGGCAGATGGTAAACTCCTCCTGGGCAGATCCAAGGTGAAATTATACTCTTCTGACTTCTAAAACTGCGAGCTTGGCGCCAGAGTGCTTGTGGACACTTGATGAGCATTGCTCATCAGATGAGCAGGTCCTGGCTACCCTCTAAGCAGGCCCATTGACCCCTTGGCTATCCACAAATCCTGCCTTCTTGGCACAATTGTGCAGCACTTTCCCCTGGGTGGTTCTTCCCTTCAGATACTCAAGGATCTCTTACTGCCTCAAGGTTCCTGTTCCTTGGAAAAGGGATTCCACTGGAAAATTTGCAAGTTTGTATTCCTCACTGTTTTAAAAACATAAGGGAAGAGTGCAAAATTAAGGACAAGACAAACTTTAATAAAATAATTAGGCAATATTAATGTATCAGCTATGTGACCTTGAGCCAGTTATTCAATCTTTCTAAACCTTAGTAAAATGGAAATGATAATAAAGTAACCAGTGATGTTAAGTGCTTAGTAATTAATAAGCACTCAAAAATGTTCAACATTGTTCCTGTTTAAATGTATAAATCTCATTGGTCTATATGTGACACAGAAGAGACACTTGACAGACGGTAAATTATTATTATTGTAGGTTTAATGGGAATATCCGTATAAAAACATCTGTGCTGAGCAAGCGCAATGCCTTAAGTTTTATCTGAAATTCAAGATTGGATGAGAGGTTTTAGGCTTATGGTAGTGATGCTCATTCAAGCACATCTGTTATACATTTTCTGGCAGTTACTGAGATTTATATCCTGGAAGATATTGCCCCAGGCACAGTCATTTACCGAGCAGTGGCCAACAACCCAGAGGACACCATTTTGGAGGTAATTTATGCTTTGGGACAGAGAATAACAGTGCCTAGTGGTTTTATGTGTGATTGAATTCAAATATAAAGCCATGGAGGCAATCAAGTCAATTATACCCACAACTTAGGTTTCAGACATACCTTTGCCTCAATTATCAGGATACTTTAGGTGAAAATGATTAAGGTCTGGGTTGTCCGGGTAATTGCTTCCCTTCTAGTACATTCCATCCTGTGCAGGCCAACCCAACCTAATCCTTAAGTAACTAGCAAAAGATGTCAAGACATTTCATTTTGTTCTTAGGAATCTTGGCTGTACACAGGTAGAGAAAGAATCCAGCTTTCTGGCAGAATTAATTTGTATTTCAAAACTCTAGGTCTCGTCCTCAGGTTTTATAATGCCCTAGATGGAGAGGAAACTATGGGCTTGGTAGCAAGAGGCTTGGGTTTAAGTTCTTACTCTACTACTGCAAATCACTTAACATTTCTGCTTTGCTGTTTCAACTATAAAATTGGGAAAATGATACCTGCTTTGTCTTGTCTCATATTGCTTTCTCTCATTATAATTAAACATAATATTTGATTATGTTTATATGAACATGAAAGTAGCTTTTAAACTGTAAAACATTTTGCAAACGATAGGCTTTATAATAATGTCTTAATTTTTTATGCCATATGGAACAGTTATGGCATTATTAAACTATAATATTTTAGCTAATGAATTGATAGAAAATAATATTGTGTCTTTCATTTTTAGTGTTGTATTGCTTTCCCAGACTGGCTAAAAATTACAGAATTGAACATGTTGATGCTGTACACTCAATATTTACAACTTTTGGTAATGCTACTGGATACTTTCTCAAGGCAACTTGAGTCATACAAAATTTTCTTTAAGCAGTAGATGGCCACTAATATTTGAGGTATTGTCCACGTGGTTTTAAAAAGTATTGAGTACTCTTGAATAATTACACAAGCTTCCCCACACACATTTGTCTCCTCCTTCTCCCAATAGCACAATGCCACATCCAGGACAGGACTGGAAAGGTCACAGCTTTCTTTGTAACATGCAATTAAACCACCTAATCATGCATATTGCTCCAAATCAACATGTTCAAGATTATAGGATTGAATGCAGCACTGAGCAGCTCCAGCCGCACAGGAATCAGATATCATAACACAATTGCTTCCTTGGTGTTCTCCATGGCAGCTCACCCACCTAAAGTGTTGACATTATAGGGCATAAAACACATCACAGTCCAATAGGGTTTAGTTGTGACTCCAATGTACAATCGAAATGACTTACTAGACAATTAATGCAAGTAATTCATTTCAACTAAAAGACTTCTAAACGCTTGCTCATAGAGATTAAATATTTCTGGTTCCGGCCCTACACTTTTCACAGAGGAGAATTTGTTCCTGGGCCATATTTGGAAGGTCTATGCAATGTTCTCTCAGAATTTCACCAATCATGGAATGACATTTCAGCGGTGACATAGGCTGTGGAAACTTACATTTAGACACACTCCTACACACATCAATTGTGACACAGTAGATCAGGCCAGATGCTATTCATGTACTCATGACTGGGTAACAATATTCATTTGTTTGAGTCTTTATATTGATTCAGAGAAAAACAGGTTCTAATATTAGGAAGAGGTTGCCACTGTTTTGGGGCCTGATGATAATGATGATAGTAAAATAATATTAATAACTATTAAGTGTTTATTATGTGATAGGCACATACTTTATATATTGAATCCCCATGTTAATCCCTGTAGTAGATGCTATTGTTGCTATAATATTACGTAATATATTGCTAAAGAAGTAATATGTTTTTAATTTATACAGGAGGAATATGAGGCCAATAGAAATGAAGTAATTTGCCTCAACAGTAAGTAGTGGAGTTGCAATTCAAATTCATGTCCATCTTGCTCTAAATCTTGCATGTTTGCTCTCATACCAACAGTTCCCAAAGTATTCCACACAACACAGAGTTTACCAGACGCTCCATGAGAAAAATAAAAGATCCTGTGATCAAATTATTTTGGGAAAAGATGTCTACACAACTCCCCTGAATTAACAATACACAGCACATTAAATTCCCTGTGGAGTTGTCTAATAGAGAGATGTGTGTTTAATCAAATTTGTTCCAATTATTTGTCCATTGCACTTAAAAAAATGTAACGCCTTTTAACATCTTATACAATGCCTAACTAGAATCCACAGAGTAGAAAGATTGTGCTAGATCCCTCTGTAAGATTGATCTAATATGATCTATCTCTGGGGTTATTAGAAAGATGAAAGGTGAAAGATGAAATTCCATAGTAATTGCTGAATAAATGACAATGTAACGAGTCTGGATTATATCCACATCTAGACCTACCTAAATTCCAGGGCCAGGGCTTTTCATACTTCACCACCATTACTACTCTACATGTTAAGAATCCCTGATACTTGTTCTGAGATGTAGAAAAAGTGGGACTTCTCATCTTCACAACAAAGAAAGGCTGAACAAAATGAAAATCAAAACTTTTCTTGGACGCCTTAGGGCAAACTGCCACTCCAAAATCTGGAGTGACAGGTAAACAGAAGACTGACAGCCAACCTCTGCTTATTTGGCACAGAAGCTTCTGGAACCATAGACTGGTGGGAAGATTTACTTGGTAGCTTTGATGAATTACTGGAGGCTAAGTGTGGACTAGCAGGAGAGTGAGAAACTGTGTGTCACAGTCTTGTGGGGGTAGTCCTACACTTTCGTAAGTTTCACCATTATGAACTCTACTGGGTTCTCACAGCAAAGATCCAAGAAAGAGCACCTTGTGTCTCTGGGAGAGGGAAGAGAAGAGAATCATTGTGAAATAATCCCAGAGTTTTCTGCAGGACAAAGGCCTACCCTCCAAAGGAAAAGACTTTGCCTGAGCCTTATATTATCTGGGACTCATCTACCAGATTTTATATATTCACACATACCTGCATACACACACATACCCCTAGACATACCATATTCAAGCCTCAGAAACCAAAGAGAGAGAGAGAGAAAATCTTGAAAGATGCCAGAGGGAAAATCACCTTACCTATAGAGGAACAGGATAAGAATTACAGCAGACTTTTCATTAGAAACCAAACAAAATGAGAGTGGAATGAAGTATTTAAAATGAAATTTTATTGAAATTTAAATAAAGTATATCCAATAAAATTATATCAAGTCATCAAATTCCATACCTTAGATATATCCAATTTTAAATTGAGGTCAAATATACCTCAAATAAACAAAAAAAGCTAAGGAGAAATAAAGACTTTCCCAGACAAACAAAAACTGAGGAAATTCATGACCACCAGACACCTGTCCTGCAAAAAATGTTAAAGAAGTTCCAGGGAGAAAGAAAATTGTACAGCGCAGAAACTTGGATCTGCATAAAGAAGGATATAGAAGGAATAAATGAAGGTAAAGTATATGTATTTCTCCTTTTAGTTGATCTAAAAGATCACTTTAATAGTAACAGTGTATTGGGTGATTATATCAAGTGCATAAGTGAAATGAATGGCAGCAACATCATAAGTGACAAGAGGAGAAACTGGAAATAAGAACTTTCTTATAAGATACCCACACTATCTATAAAGTCATATAGTGTTATTTGAACTATACACAATTAGTCAAAATTGTGTATTGCATATATCTTGGGGTAGAATATTGCTGACAAAGGCCCCCAGGAAGAAACAGGCTTAGCATTTATTTGGAAAGCACCACAAAGATAGCAATTTGACTGAAGAGCAAAGAGTAAGTGGGAGAATTAGAAAGATGACATTGGAGATGTAGCCAGCAATCAGATTTTGTGGGTTCTTTTAAACATTGGTAAGGACTCTGGATCTTCTTTTGACTAATGTGGGATTAATCCCCTGGAAATTTTTGGTAGGGGAATAAATCATATTAATATTTTTAGAAGATCAAACTATCTTGTGTGTGAAAAAGTTGACTGTCAAGAGGCAAGAGTGGAAGCAGGGAGACCATTTAGAGGTGACTGCCACAGTCCAGGTGAGAGATGATGGGGGCAGTTGGGGTGATGAGAAGTTATTGCATTTTACAAATTTTTCCCAACATTTCATTATAGAAAATTTTAATTATACCAAAAAGGTGAAAGAGCTGAAAAACTGAAAGAGTGAACACCCATATGCCCACCACTAGATTCTATCATTAATATTTTACTGTCTCTGCATTATCACACCATTATCCATTTTTGTATCCATATATGAATTCCTCTTATTATATTTGTGCACTTCAAAGTAAATTGCAAACATGGTTACCCTTTCCCCATAAACACGTTGGCAGTTTGCATATATTTTGGAGGTAATGTTGACAGACTTGACAAATTGGGTGTGGGATATAATGGAAAGAGAGGGATCAAGATTGTTTCTAGGTTTTTGGCCTGAGCGACTCATTAAAGAGGAATGAGGCTGAGGAGGAAAATTACGTGCTTTGTTTTGAACATGTTTAGATTGAGAAGCCAATTAAACATCCAGAAAGAGTAGGCAACTAGGTTTAAAAATACATAGTTCATCAAAGACATGGGGCCTGGAGTGTCAATGTGGAATTACCAGTTTGTACACAGTGTTTACAGCCTGGAACCAAATGAGATCACCTCAGGCAGTTAGAAGGAAGAGGACGATTGAGCAAATGAGATTGAACAGGACCAGTAAGGTAAAAGGAAAATCAGGAGAGCGGAGTGTCTCCCAGAAGTATAGGGCTGTCACTGGTAGAGGGTCGTGACTGCAAGTTGTCCAGATTCTTGGCATTTTGAACAAAGAATTGGACAAAATGCCCAGCAAAGCAAAGAACGAATGAGGCAATGAAAGAATAAAGCAGGAATTAATTGAAAACGAAAGTACATTCCATAGTGTGGGAGCAGACCTGAGCAGCAGCTCAAGGGCAAGGATACAAGATCTTCCTGGGTTCAAATACCCCCTAGAAGTTTCCCATTGGCCACTTCCTGCTCACTTCACGTAAATAAAATGGTAGCTCGCAATCAGTCTGATTGGTTGCAGAAAGCAGCCAACCAGAGGCTGAAGTGAAGTTAAAAATGTCACATTCCTATGCCAACATCTGATTGGTTGCAAAAAGTAACCAATTAGAGGCTGGGGTGAAGTTACAAAGTTAAACTTCTATGCAAACAAAGGCTCTGCCCGCAATCAGTCTGATTGGTTGTGGACGGCAACCATTCAGAGGCTGGAGTGAAGTTAAAAATTTGCAAAGGAAGACTGGACCCGAAACCAGGCTGATTTATTGCAGACAGCCAATATCCCACCTGCAGGACAGAAAAGGTGGGGGGTTTGCAGAGTGTAGCCTCTGATCCTTTTGTTACTTAGGTGTGGAAAGTTAGGGTTTTCCTTTCAATTTAGTTCTAGGAAGTCGTTGTGAAACAACCTTAGGTTCCCTGCCTCCAGAGCCTATTTTCCTGCCTCAGGACGATGTATTTCAAGGAGAGATTGGTCAAGTGCAGCTGAGATGTTGAGGGAGATGAGAACTGAGATCACCAATCACGGAAGTGGCAAAATGCTAATTGCCAGAACTCAGACAAGTACCTGGCACATAGGAGGTGTTTAATGAGTGAATAAATGGAGATCTTTGGTGACCTTGATAAGTGGGTTCATTTGGTGAAGTGAGAATGAAAGTCTAATTGGAGAAGTTTCAAGAGAATGATAGGTGAGGAAAGTAGCCAGTGAGCAGAGACAACTTTCAAAGAATTTTCCTAAAAAGCAGAGCAGGGAAATAGGATAGTACCTAAAGGAGATTTTGGAATCAAGGAAAATTTTTACTTTGGAATGAAGAGAAATATTATAGCATGCTCTATGTGGATAGGGATAATACAATAGAGAGGAGAAAATGAATAATGCAGGAGTTAGTGACAACAGTTGTTGAAGCGATGGCATCCAGGCACAAGTGGAGGGCTTGCTGTCAGAAGCACAGTTTGTTTATAGAAACAGGGAGGAAGATGGGGTATAAGGGGACATATTCAAAATGGCAAGTAGAGTAATTGCATGTTCGTTCTTTTGCCCTTCCAACAATATGTGTGTGTGTGTGTGTGTGTGTGTGTGTGTGTGTATTTGAGACGGAGTCTCGCTCTCTTGCCCAGGCTGGAATGCAGTGGCATGATCATAGTTCACTGAAGTCTCAACCTCCCAGGCCCAGGTGATCCTCCAATCTCAGCTTCCTAAGTAGCAGGGACTACAGGTGCATGTCACCACCACTGGCTAATTTTTTAAATTTTTGTAGAAACAGTGTCCTGCTATGTTTCACAGGCTGGTCTCAAACTCCTGGGCTCAAGCGATTGTCCTGTTTGGCCTCAGTAAATGCTGGGATTACAGGTGTGAGCCACCACACCTGACCAACAATTATTTATTGAGCACTTATTTGTCCCAAGCAATGTTCTAAGAAGTGGGCTTTAACAGTGAAGGAAACAGACAAAAATCTGTGCTCTCATGGAGCTGATATTCTAGCGGTAGGAAGATTGTCCATATATTTTGGTATATCAGATGCTGCCTAGTGTGACGGAGCAAAATAAAGCAGTGAAAAGGATAAGGAACTCTAAAGAGGAATAGTTTGCAGTTTTAAAACGATAATCAAGAATTTTAAATAGTGGCAGTGGATATTTTCTTCTGATTGCTTCCACTCAGTGAAATAAGAAATGAGGCCAGCAGCAGAGAGTGAGGAGAGGGAGGGGGTTGCGGGGAGTGCTAGAGACTCGAAGAAGGGGAAAAGGCATGAATTTGCTGTCTCCAAGAGAAGGAGAGGGAATTGTCCAGAGAAATGTGAAGGGAAAGGGAACATTCAGAGAAGAGGTAGAGGATAAAAGGGAGATTGCTGATGAGAGACTAAATTTTTGAGGACATATTGAAAGGGTTTGATGATATCAGTGGGATAAGCGGTTGTCCTGGTGATGAGGACTGAAGTTCCTGGGATGACTGAGGTAGGTGAGGTATGATGGATATGTCCTGGTGGTTGCTTAAAGGTGGCAGGAGGTGAATAGTCTGCACTGATAATAATTTATGCTTGAGACTAGTCTCTTAGGAGATTTAAACGGTTGATGTAGTCATTGCCCTTGAAGGAGAATAAGGGTGGCTATCTTTTTGGGAACAGAAAGGGCTCTTTGGGGTTTCCTTAAAACCCATTGTGGTCAGTGTCAAGAAGAAGAGGATGTGAAAGGGGTAGGAACCCATTTATGGCATCACTACACAGGAATCCAGAATTTAAGTCTATTCACAGAAATAAAATGAAGACTTGTCAATGGTTAACCTGTTCAAAGTAAACAGCCAACGAAACAAGACAAAACAAAAATGTTTTGCTGTTCATGTAATACCACATCACCTGGGTAGTGCTGATGCACACAAATCTTTTCTCATATTTATTAAAAAGGTGAGATTACTTAGGGATGTAAACCTTTTGTACCTAGTAGAAAAACTAACTCTTTGGGCTACTTGATGCCAATTTACACAGCAGAGGAATGGTTTGCTTTCACCTAATTGGTTTGTGGTCCTGTAGACATATCAATGCTCCTATAAAATTGTATTATCTGTGTTCTTCCTTCACATAAACAGGCAGTGGGCCTTGTTTTTCTTAATTCACAGTAGACTCTCAGGAAATGTTTGCAGAATCACTTGAGAGATTAATTTTTGGGTTGCTCCCAGTGTCCTGGTCTTCTACTCTAACGTCATCTTAAAATTTTATCTTTTTGTGACACCAAGAGAAAGGGGGGAGAAGGTTTGAGTCATACGATATGATGTTAGATAATTTTGTTATGTGATGAAATATCATTTAGTTTAGGCAGAGAGTGGCCAAATAAACTTGAGAATGGAGGCAATTATCTGGGTTATTCAAGCTAACAAACAATTTGGCTTGAAGTAGCTATATAATTGTGGAAAACTGATTTTAAGAAAAGCTTTAATTATCTAGAAAATATCTTTAATTCTCCACATGAAAGTCAGGTATTTGGAGAAAACCACAATCATAGTTTTAACAAATATTTTTGGGGCAGTTGTTTACCTCATAGTTGCACAGCTTGCAACATCCTCCACAAGATGGCATGCGAGTTTGTAACATACCGTAGCCGGTAGTCATGCCATTGCTAAATCATTTTGCTGCAAGCAATAAAGTCCAAACAATTGCACAATGAATTATTATTTTCTGTGTTACACACTGCAAATGTATACATTCTGGCAATGTTTTCTATAGGTAAAGGTGATTGTTTTACAGAGGTATGTGTGTCTCTGAGTGTAAATATTTGAAGGATATATGAAAAGAAATCAGTAATTTAAGCCTTTTCACACAAGATGAAGATTTGGCGTCAGTTAGCATGTTTAAGGTCAACACTTTGTTGAAGGCCCAAGACAAAACAAACAAAAATATCCTGATGTTCACATTTGAAAGAGAAATTTTTATAAGACTAAGGAAGGAATTATAATAAAATATTTATTTTTAGGAGGATTTATTTCATTGTTTTAAAGTATTCCTGAAAATATTTCCTGGAACAACTGGGAAATAGCTTGGCAATTCATGGTGAATATTACTGTGGTTCTTTGTCTTGACAGCACCAATAGAACCAAGTGGGATGCTTTTAATAAAACACAAAGGCCAGGGCCCCCTCTCAGACCAATTAAATCAGAATCTCTAGGGGTGGGCCCAGGCATCAGTATTTTTTAAAAGCTCCCTAGGCATTCTGATGGTACCAGAGGCATCAGAGTTCACTGACAGTATTGGTTGCCTTCTCATTTGCTCATGGCAGACATCACTGACTGAACCTGAGCTCACCTTTTCTCTCAGCACAATGCTCTGGGTAGCCCTTACCAATCAATTCAGAGATGAAATGAAGCCCACTTGCTAACAGACTTATCAAAGAATATGGGAGGGACAGAATTAAATGCTACTCACATATAAGGTGATTTATTTCTTCATGTGGTAACTAACTCTGCTTTCTGGTATGATTCAGCCAAACAATTATTTCAGCCTTCTACAACAAAGGAAGTTTTAGAGACTGCAGTGGACAATATCCATGCTCTTCCCATATCCCTTTGGATATCTTTTTGCTATTTTTGTGTGGTGCACTCCATTCCCCACCAATTTCAATGTGATTCTGCTTCCATCACCCAGAAGAGAGGGCTGCCTTTGGGTGTTTCTTGCAGGTTGAAAAAACAAAAAGTACCTGGGAATTTACATCTCCCTGGAGTAACCCTTAACCACTCAATGAATATGAAAGCCCCATCTCTTTTCCTTGTGTGGAGACAACTCTGAGGCAGAACGTGCACTCCTGAGCTTGCCTACAGGGCCAAGCTAAAGCTGCATCTCTGGGACTTTGCAATCACACTTTTGTTTGGCTTCCTTGCCATCTCAATCCCTTTTCCACAGTTTTTCTGAAGCACTTACTAAATAAATTCCACACAAATTTTCATCTTAGGGTCGGTTTCTGGGGAAACCTTAAGATACATATCAAAAACGAAGGCCACTGAGCTGGAAGAGAACCTATACAAACCAAGTGTTAAATCATGCAGTTAATCCGTCTAATGGGAACATGTGAAAGAATGATGAATATTGGTCTACTGAGATCCATGAAAGATGTAGGTCTTAAATAGATTACTGCATTGAGGTGCCAAAAAAAAAAAAAAAGGTAGATGTGCTATAGCAAGATCCTAGACTTGGCTGCACTGTGAAATTATACACCGTTTAACAAATATTCCTTCCCAGGTTATACCCCCAAGATTCTGATTTCACTGGTCTCAGGTGTGTTCTGGACGTTGTCCCATTTAAAGCTCTCCAGGTGGTTCTATTGTATAGCCAAGGTTGAAAATCACTTTTAAAGAACCAGATTTAGAGTACATAAACATTACTTTGGTCAGCCTGTTAGAAATTCACATTCCTGGGCCCACCTACACCAGGTATTAGGATTCAGTAATTCTGCATATATTACAAATATTTGTTTTCAGATGTCTTGGCTGCTACCAGGGAAACAGTAAACACCTGCATAAGTCCACTGAGAACATCCGGCTAGGTCAGGGATGGCAAATCATACTCCACTTGCATACCCTCTCTTATTAATGGATAGAGGCTCTCAGGAGTGTTGAGAAAGATTCTGAGGCTGGGTCTGGGTTCAGCAAGCAAAGATACTACAGCGAAAACTTGCATAGAGGTGTCTAGCTTTATAGCTAGCTATAAGGACAATGTATTAGAGTGGTTAATAGGGATTTGTGCTAGGAAGGATAATGGCTCTAATAGTCCAGTGGACATGTATAGGTAAAAAACCATTCCTATTGCTTATAAAGTGGATGTATGAGAGGGATCTAATATACTCTGCAGGAAAGGAAAAAGGATTTCATGTGAAGTCTCAGGCTTTCAAGGGCAAGCATATGCCACATTGTACTTACTTTTTTTTTTTTTTTTTTTTTTTGAGACAGAGTCTTGCTCTGTCGCCCAGGCTAGAGTGCAGTGGCATGATCTTGGCTCACTGCAACTTCTGCCCCCAGGGTTCAAGCAATTCTCCTGCCTCAGCCTCCCTGGTAGCTGGGATTACAGGTGTGCGCTACCATACCCAGTTAATTTTTGTATTTGTAGTAGAGATGGGGTTTCTCCATGTTGGCCAGGATGATCTCGAACTCCTGACCTCAGGTAATCCACCCTACTCAGCCTCCCAAAGTGCTGGGATTACAGGCGTGAGCTACTGCACCCGGGCCCCCGTTGTACTTCTGTTGAAAATGCTCAGGGTGAAGTGACATTCTACTCTACATAGTCCCAAAATGAAGATGCAAAGTTACACTAATGTAATGGATAGGATTATAAGTGTGTTTATAGTTTCAAACTATTTTCTTAAAAATATATCTCTCCTATACAAGGTTTTGTAGATCAATGGTCTTCAACCTTTTTGGCACCAGGGACCGGTTTTGTGGAAGACAATTTTTCCGTGAATGGAGGAAGGGGAGATGGTTTTAGGATGAAACTGTTCCACCTCATATCATCAGGCATTAGCTGAAGTCTCATAAACAGTGTGCAGCCTAGATCCCTTGTATACACACTTCACAATAGGGTTCACACTCCAATGAGAATCTAATGCCCACTGACCTGACAAAAGGCAGAGCTCAGTTGGTAATGCTCGCTGGCCCACCACCCATCTTCTGCTGTGTGGCCCAGTTTCTAACAGGTGACGTACCAGTACTGGTCTGTGGCCTGGGGGTTGGGGAACCCCTGTTGCAGGTGATCAGTGATTAGCCAATATTTGTGCTTCAAAAGAATCATAAAATATTTTTCTATTAGGAAAAAAAATCAGCCCAGATCATACTTCAGTACTAATATCCCTCAAGAAAAGTTTACTCTGGGTCGATCAACTGAACTAGACATAGTATATCAGCACAAGAGCATGGATTCTAAGGTTAGTGGCTTAGGTTAAAATTTGGGCTTTGTTAGTTTCTAGCTTTGTGACCCTGGGCAAGTCTCCTAACCTTTCTGTACCTCAGTTTTTTTTTTTGTTTTTGTTTTTGTTTTTAAATTGTAATAGGGTTAATAATAGGATCTTCCTCCAGGCTGTTATGAGGATTAAATGAGGTTAAAGAAAGAAAGAAAGAAAGAGAGAACGACTGTGTCTTATTTTGTTTCCTGGTTTACCCTTCTCTGTTGGCCCTTTCAATGTTGCAAGTTCTCAGGGTTCCATTTTAGACCACTATTCTCTTGCCTTGTCTTCCCCTTCTGTCTCCTTCCTGTCCTTTCTTTCCTTATCCTTCCTCTGTAAACAGTGACACTGAGTTGCTCCGTAACAACGTTTTCACCCACCTAGATTATTTAATCCCCTTTCAAAATGTTTTTAAAACAAGTTTAAAAATAGAAAGACATATTGTATTTCTCCCAGGAATGTAGTCTTCCATGAGACCAGCAGAATAACACAATGGCTCTGGAGTCAGAAAGACTTGGGTTTGAATTTCAGCCTAACCACTCACTAGTTATGTATTCTTGAGTCACTTCCTTAACATTTGCAAGCCTCAGTTTCCTCACCATTGAGATAATGGGCTAGCATTATCTCAAGGGTTAAATGAATTCATTAAGGAAAAATCTGAGCACAGGGTCAGAGTAACTGATAGCTATCACTGTTGTTATTTTTATTATCAATGATGCTAAGAACCCAGAAGAATCCAGCCATGGTTCCTATATCCCTGCTCTTGAAGCACCGAGCTTGCCAGCTGTTGGAGGGGCTCTAACTCTTCTCACTGTGTTTGATCTGAAGTTTGGGCACTGACATTTCCAATTCCCAAGCTTCTCTAAAAGCAAATAGTCATGAACAAGGCTTTCAGAGAAGGGAATAAAGCGGATTCTGTGGATAAGTCCATCCAGAAAAACTGATGGCTCCTTTTGACACACATTCTCCCCTGTAATCGGTTCTCATGCTTCAGAACCTGGGAGTTGGGTTGCCATTGTTATTTTATGGCTCAAATATTTCTTCACCAGTTGATGGTATCATTACAGATACAATGGGAGGGGAAAAAAGCAAACAGAAAAAGAATCTAAGTTGCCTGGCCCCACAGAGAGTTAATTTCTCATCCCTAGGACTGCTTTCCTGTTCGGGGGAATCTTTCATTTAGGTGGCTTTCCTGGTGATGGCCCTGGCTGCCTAGCAACCGCCATCTCCAAACCTTCCCTAAAGGAAGGTGGGAGTTGTTCATATCAGTGTCATCAAATTTTTTTTAAAAAAAGGATATTGAATTTTATGAAAAGTTAAACCTCATGAAGATGTAGCTTCCCCATGTGCATTGCTCCCAAACAATTGTTGACAACTGTGTGACACTGAAATTGAATTTGGAACTGCAAACATAAATGCAAGCATCTTTTAAAAATCATATATATTTATATATAACCAGACCCAGTGTGTGTGAGTGCTCTCAGGTAATTTAACCACAATCTCCTTTTTTCCTTTCTCCATGAGATAAGCATTATTATTCCTGTGTTTGACGTAAAAGTAAATATGTGATGGATTTGCCTGTGTTCCTGAATGCTAATATTCTACATTGTTCTACAGAAAGAGCAGAAATCAAGTCCATCTTATTTATATATATGGAAATGGATGGTATGAATTAAAATGAATCGGAACATGATGATTCATCAGAAAGTCGATAAATTAAAAGGTCACTCATTTCTCCAAAAGATTTTGAGGTTGCTTTGCAATTCTTCTGGGCTTAATCTTCTCTATTAAATGATCTCTCTGTCTACACAATTATTAAGTAAATAGCACTCAGGGTAACGAACTCTTGATATTAATTCTCTTACGGATTTTTGCCCTGGATTTTTCTGGTCATTTGATTCTCACCTAGATTAGAGACCCTGACTTCCACTGCTGTCTTTCTCGAGAAGTTTATCTTAGGGATACAATGTGGAGAACAGAGAGGCATGATGTAAAGTGACTAAAGACTCAGCTCTCAAACTGGGGACAAGCCACTTGAATTTTCTAAGCCTGTGTTTCTATCTGTGAGATAGGGATTATATCAGTACCTATGACGTAGAGTTATTGAGAATTAAAAGACAACGTGTTTGAAGCACTTAACAGAATAACTGGAAAGTAGTATAAACGAAAATCAATGAGAGGTTAAGAAAACAAGTTGATAAAATATTGCCTGTGCCTACACATACAAATTCAGATGAACAGACATCTCAGTATTTCATATTTTTTTTCCTTCTTTAGCTCTGCGACCTCCCTCCACATAAAAGCCCATCCTTTCCATCAACAAGCAAACAAACAAAATTATCCCTGAGTTCTCATTAAACAGTCAGCATGTTTCTCTAAACGTAAACTCCTTTTTATTTAATTTTAGCATCGGGGGAAGTGTTGTGAGAAATGTTCAGATAACATACTGAACATAAGAGAATAGGAAAATTCATTTTTCTATTCTTGAAAAAGAATAGAACTTTTTCAAGAATAGAAACTTGAAAGAATTGAAACTTGATATTGGTTGAAAGGAATATAGTTTCATCATCATCATCATCATCATCATCATCATCAGTTACGAACATTTACTGAGCGTCTGTCATGTATGGGGGAGGGGAGTCAGGGGAGTGGGAATGGGCTCAGAGCACAAAGAGATTTCAGGCCTGGTTTTTAGAGATGCGTGGAATCAGGCCAGGGAAGTAGTTGATGTATCTGCAATATTTTGCTTTCTCTTTACTGTCCAATAAACAGTACTTCATTTCCCCGGAGGGCTCTGGCTTTACAATTGACAGCATCGGAACAATTTCCACAGCAGCAGTTTCTGATTTTGAAAGTGAATCTAGAAGGTAAATACTGCTACTGGGTTTTCACTCGAAATGCCAGTTCTTTGGTTCATATTTCCCTTTTCATGAATATTTTCCCTCATCTGGCCTTGATGTGCTCCCCAAATTAAGATGCTTTTGGAAAAAAAAAAAAAAAGATGCTTTTGGTGTTTTTTTTTTTTTTAAATGAAATCGTTACTTAACAGATAGTTGCATGGTGGCTGATTGATGCTAGACTTGGCTGTTGGGGCTCCTCTCTGCATCATCCTGTTTTCAGAGTGAAGCCATGATTGTTTTGGGGGTGGCATTTGCATCCTACTGTGGAAGTAGGTGAGTACTCCTCTCTGGATACCTGTGACACCGAATTCATTCACAGTGTAATATAGTATCTTTAAAAAGTTAACGCACTGAGATTCCATCTGCTAAGTGGGTAGCCACTGGTTCAAGTTATTATTTTTATTATTGTAGTGATTTTTGTGAACACCCTTTTCAGTCATATGTTCTACATCAATGTGCTTCATAGGAAAAGGAAATGGACCTTTAAACCTTTCCAATCAAATTGCTCCTGAATCTGATAAGAGATTCTTTTCTATTACGAAAGCTGAGGATGGGATATATCCTAAGTGTTAGCCTCTTTAGAAGAGAAGTCCAGTGGAGGCCAGGTACGGTGGCTCATGCCTATAATCCCAGCACTTTGGAAGGCCGAGGCAGGTGGATCACGAGGTCAGGAGATCAAGAACATCCTGGCTAACACAGTGAAACCCTGTCTCTACTAAAAATACAAAAAATTAGCCGGGCATGGTGGCGGGCGCAAGTAGTCCCAGCTACTCGGGAGGCTGAGGCAGGAGAATGGCGTGAACCCAGGAGGCAGAGCTTGCAGTGAGCCGAGATCACGCCACTGCACTCCAGCCTGGGTGACAGAGCAAGACTCTGTCTCAAAAAAAAAAAAAAAAAAAAAAAAAAGAAGAAGAAGAGAAGTCCAGTGGAGACTAGGGGCCCACACATCATATGAGATTACCTCTCAGTGAAACAGATTAGGAGTTCAAAACTAGATGAGATCTGCAGCATTAAAGAATTCAAGCTACCTGGGGTCTAGCTGAATGCTGGAGGGTTGATGACAGCAAGGAAGGAAGAAAGCAATGAGACTTTCTAACACTTTCACTTTTTTTTTGAGATGGAGTGTCACTCTGTCGCCCAGGCTGGAGTGCAGTGGTGCGTATTTGGCTCACTCCAACTTCTACTTCCTGGATTCAAGTGATTCACCTGCCTCAGCCTCCTGAGTAGCTGGGAGATTGCAGGCATGTGTCACCACGCCTGGTTAATTTTTGTATTTTTAGTAGAGATGGGGTTTCACCATGTTGGCCAGGCTAGTCTCAAATTCCTGACCTCAGGTAATCCACCTGCCTCGGCACCCCAAAATGCTGGGATTACAGGTGTGAGCTACCATGCCTGGCCAAAAAATTGGGATATGCTGTCTTCTGCCAACTTCTTAAAGTCAGCTATATGCATTATCTTTATATAATTTTTTAGTAGAAATTGCCAAAATCTTTATCCATTTTCCTTTAATCCCACTGCTGTGCCCCATGACAAACAATTATTTGAATTACCTTATTTCATAAATCGCTCTGGGAATAATGGATTATAGCCATCACAGTTTTGTTTTTCTTTTCTTTTTGGCCTGGTGTATCTCATGGAAGAGTGATTATGCACAAGCAAGGTATTTATAAATTCCCAGATTTGTTAATAATGGGAGTAAAAGTTGTTAATGAGTGTTTAACAAACTAACTTTTTCTTGATAAGTGAAAACTAAATCTTTCCTTTTTCTCAGTATGATTTAAATCAAAGGAGCTAACATGGGACGACTTAACATTTCTTTGCAGAATTTGAATAAATAAGTATTTGGCTAAAGCTTTGCAATGGGACCTCATTGAAGTTTTACAGAGAATAACTATTCCTTAATTTCCTTCTTAGCTGCAGAGCTTCTAGGGTCACTGAGCAGACCTTTAAGTGAGAGTCAAGGAAATTTTGAAATGCCTCATTGACTTTTATCAATTCTCTCCATTCTCTCCTTTCAAAAAAGGTATAGGGGCCATGAAATCACTTGTTCAAATCCTGATGAAAGTGTTAGAAAGGCTCATTGCTTTCTTCCTTCCTTGCTGTCATCAACCTTCCAGCATTCAGCTAGACCCCAGGTAGGTTGAATTCTTTAATGCTGCAGATCTCATCCACACCTTACTCCTTCTATTCTTGTAGTTAAGGCTTCCCCGAATTATTTATTTATTTATTTATTTAATTTTTTTTTTTGAGATAGAGTCTCGCTCTGTTGCCCAGGCTGGAGTGCGGTGGCAAAGTCTCGGCTTACTTCAAGCTCCACCTCCTGGGTTCACGCCATTCTCCTGCCTCAGCCTCCCAAGTAGCTGGGACTACATGTGCCCACCACCACACCTGGCTAATTTTTCTTTTTTTTTTTTTGTAATTTTTAGTAGAGACGGGATTTCACTGTATTTGCCAGGATGGTCTCAATCTCCTGACCTTGTGATCCGCCCGCCTCAGCCTCCCAAAGTGCTGGGATTACAGGCATGAGCCACCACGCCCAGCCCATTTAAAATTATTTTTTAAATGTCTTTATTCTTAACAGTGATTGACTTGTGGTTTTTGTCAAGAGTATCTCATAGATAATCTTCTTGTAGGAAAAATTATGAAAGAAGAGGGATATTGAAAACTGGTTTAGTTTTTATTACAAGTGGAAGAAAAACAGTCAGTTTGGTCTTAATAGTACATTTCAAGTATATTTTTTATTTTTCTGAAGGGATAACCAACTCTCTCAGTCTGGCTGGAACAGAGGAGTTTTCTCGGATGGGAGATTTACAGTGCTAAATCTCTGGACCTGGACAGTCCTGGGCAAATTGGGAGAGTTGACCACCCAAGATCATACTTTATGGATATGAACATTCATCTTTCAATTAGGATACATTCAGTTTCATCATTTCGAGCACTCTTATGCCTCAAACCCCTACACATCTCTGTTAAAATAAAATCCCATTAGTCATCTAACTGTCCTAATATCCCCCCATAGTCATTAAATTGTTTTGAAGTGTTCTTAACACCTTCTCCATTGCATGTGTCTGTTTTCAAAATTGAAACATCAGTGTTTGGAAGGTAAGAACCCATAGCCATAAGTTCTGTTTGCTATAACATGCTAAGGATTTCCCTTTGCCTTTTTATAGTGTATGGAGATTAGCAGACTTTTCTAAGTTCCTGCCTGTCCTTTCAACTGACTCGACTGATTTAGTCCTTAACAAAATGTTAGCCATTTCTAACCATTAAAATAACTGGCTTGACTGACATTTTAACTAGATGAATCGATTGTTTTAACTGATTGTTGTAACTAAACAGATTCTACTTCTGTGAAAGCCTGTTAGTTTCTATACAATCTCAACTGTCTTTCTTGTGGGTTCATTTTCAGTTTTTCAATGGTTATTAAAGTGGTTGATTCTGGAGGACTGTTTACAGCTGGAAATCTAAAGATTTTTCTCATCAGTATAAACAATAAGGACCCCATTCTTACCTGCAGGTAAGATCATAAAACATAATATTTTAGTTTGACCTTGAAAATTGAATTTGAAAATGTTTTGCAAATTAATTATTAAATTTTTATGTTTGCTTTGTTTTTTTTGAGAAGGAAAATAAACGAGTAAGATGTAAACAACCACTTTAAGATGTAAGATTTTTTAAAAAGGGTTTTCTTAAAAACTGAAAGCAAAATGATTTCAGAGTATAAAGTGTATTGAAATTGCAAAAGAATAAAGTGTTGGTGCAATATGTTCTTAGTGTCTGACTTATGTTGGATTATCTCTCTCTATCCTCAAGGGAGATTCTGGCTAATATTATCATCAAGGAGTTTATAAAACCGTATTGAGGGTCAACAGTGGTTCAGTATAAGAACCAGTAAGAAGCTGGTTCTTACAGAAGGATAAGAGCACAGTGATTAAGCATACAGACTCTAGAGCCAGATAGGCTCGGGGTCAAATCCTCTCTCAGCCACCTTGACATTTACTTCTGAAAGTTACCTAATGTCTTACAATTTCCATTTCCATGTCTGTAAAATGGGGACAAAAAATGGTCCCTACTTCCTAGGGTTGCTGTGAGGAATAAATGCAACAACACTTAAAAAATGCTTAGGAGTTTGTCTAAACTATAGGTAAGTGATCAATAAATGGGTTGCTTGTTAAGCTCATGGTCACAATTTCCACTCTTATCATTGCAATCTCCAACCTCCTACTCTTTTTCCACCATAAGGTGTAGAAAAGAATACACAGCAAGCAAATGCCTCTCTCATAATCTTTCCTTTTTAAACAAGTTTATTAAATATTGAAAATGCTGTCTCGAGTGTGACTTCCATAAACTCAACTCGGCACACATACTGCCCAAGGTAATTTATAGATTCAATGCCATCCCCATCAAGCTACCAATAACTTTCTTCACAGAATTGGAAAAAACTACTTTGAAGTTCATATGGAATCAGAAAAGAGCCCGCATTGCCAAGTCAATCCTAAGCCAAAAGAACAAAGCCGGAGGCATCACGTTACCTGACTTCAAACTCTACTACAAGGCTACAGCAACCAAAACAGCGTGGTACTGGTACCAAAACATATAGACCAATGGAACAGAACAGAGCCCTCAGAAATAATGCCGCATACCTACAACTATTTGATCTTTGACAAACCTGAGAAAAACAAGCAATGGGGAAAGGATTCCCTATTTAATAAATGGTGCTGGGAAAACTGGCTAGCCATATGTAGAAAGCTGAAACTGGATTCCTTCCTTACACCTTATACAAAAATTAATTCAACATGGATTAAAGACTTAAATGTTAGACCTAAAACCATAAAAACCCTAGAAGAAAATCTAGGCAATACCATTCAGGACATAGGCATGGGCAAGGACTTCATGTCTAAAACACCAAAAGCAATGGCAACAAAAGCCAAAAATGACAAATGGAATCTAATGAAACTAAAGAGCTTCTGCACAGCAAAAGAAACTACCATCAGAGTGAACAGGCAACCTACAGAATGGGAGAAAATTTTTGCAATCTACTCATCTGACAAAGGGCTAATATCCAGAATCTACAATGAACTCAAACAAATTTACAAGAAAAATACAAACAACCCCATCAACAAGTGGGTGAAGGATATGAACAGACATTTCTCAGTAGAAGACATTTAGGCAGCCAAAAGACACATGAAAAAATGCTCATCATCACTGGCCATCAGAGAAATGCAAATCAAAACCACAATGAGATACCATCTCACACCAGTTAGAATGGCAATCATTGAAAAGTCAGGAAACAACAGGTGCTTGAGAGGATGTGGAGAAATAGGAACACTTTTACACTGTTGGTGGGACTGTCTGTAATCTAGTTCAACCATTGTGGAAATCAGTGTGGCAATTCCTCAGGGACCTAGAACTAGAAATACCATTTGACCCAGCCATCCCATTACTGGGTATATACCCAAAGGATTATAAAACATGCTGCTCTAAGGACACATGCACACGTATGTTGTGGCACTATTCACAATAGCAAATACTTGGAACCAACCCAAATGTCCAACAACGATAGACTGGATTAAGAAAATGTGGCACATATACACCATGGAATACTATGCAGCCACAAAAAATGATGAGTTCATGTCCTTTGTAGGGACATAGATGAAGCTGGAAACCATCATTCTCAGCAAACTATCACAAGGACAAAAAACCAAACACCGCATGTTCTCACTCATAGGTGGGAATTGAACAATGAGAACTCATGGACACAAGAAGGGGAACATCACATACTGGGGCCTGTTGTGGGGTAGGGGGAGGGTGGAGGGATAGCATTAGGAGATATACCTAATGTTAAATGACGAGTTAATGGGTGCAGCACACCGACATGGCACACGTATACATATGTAACAAACCTGTACGTTGTGCACATGTACCCTAAAACTTAAAGTATAATTAAAAAACAAACAAACAAACAAACAAAACTCAACTCAGCACAATAAAGTTGACATCACAGTGGATGAAGAAATTCCAATTGGGAAAATGATTGGAGTATGCCAGGCAACAGATGAAGATAGCCTGGGGGATTTAACCTTTGAACTAGATCCACGGAATGATTACTTTGCAGTTGACAAAGGTAGGTTGAGAAATGTTCTTGGCAAATTATATATCCTATCGTATGCTATTGCAGTCTTCTGTTGATCTTTGTATTTCCTCCACAGACTGAGTTTCTTGGGGTTACATATCAGTCTTCTTCGTTTTCAGAACCTCAACATGAAGCACATAGTAGATGCTTCATAAACATCTGTTGAATAATTCTCTGTGAGACCCAAGTCTTTGTTCACTCATGAGCTAATAATATGTGGCTCTTCATCTGCTACAAAGCAGCAGTCCTAGCCCTTCACTGAACATACCCTTCTAGCACATCTTCTCAGATCTAACTAACTCTACTCTGTACTTCAGGTCCAAGTTTCTTGAGAGAGAGAATCCGATTGGACTTTCTAGAGTCACTCATTCATTCCTCATCCAATCTGCTGTGGCTGAGGCCAGGGGAGGGTCAGATTGTGTGGTATTTAAGGCTTCCTCTAGGGCTGAGTAAAGAAGAAAGGTGGTCACTTAGCACATAGGCTGGTTTAAGCCATTGTAGCAGATGCTGTCAATATCCTACTCATACCTCCTCAGGCCTTAACAATTCAGTGCAGCAAGCCCGATTTCCACATGCTAGTATACGCATTTCTTTGCTTGAGGTATTATTTGGATCTGACATCTGCTCTGCCCTGCCCCACCCCCCAAGAAGTGTTGGAGAAATACTACCTGCTAGGAGTTCTCAGTCAATGAATGAAAGGAATTGGTGCACTCTAGTTCTTTCCCTCTGGTGGGGGACAATTTTGAATGTGCATTCTACACTGGCTTCCAGGGTTCTCAGGATTATTAAATTTTAGCTTCCCACAGTAATGACTTGTTTGATGATGTACTTTTTATTGGGATTTTTCCTTCCTTGTCTCACTTTCCTTATGCCACATAGCTCTGATCACCTCCCAAATAAACTGCTTTCACTCAAATACCCATCTCAGATTCTGTCTCTAGAGGAGCCCCCAGTCATGACAGCCACCATTCCATCTTATCTGAGTTAATGCTCATTTCTCTTAACTGGGCTTCTTCTTTCACCCTTACCGCCTCCAAGAATCTCCACAGAGCAGCTAGAATAATTTTTTTTAAAGTCGAATTGGATCATATTCCTCCCCTGTGTAAAATCCTCCTGGTATTTTCCTTTGCATTTGGAATGCAATCCAAACTTCTTACCTCACTCCCAAGATATTTCCTCTGGCCCTTGTATCCTTCTCCAACCTCATCCTGTTCCTTGGCCCCCTTGGTCCATTATACTGAAACCAAACAGCTAGGCTGCCTGCCTTGGGATGTTTGCTCTTGTGTTTTTCGGGATCTGACCATTAGACCTTATTTTTAAAAATCATTTTACAGTTTTCATTTTCTTAATAATATGTCTATTTGAATTTTGTGTTTTGATTTTCTACACTTGCTTAGTGTTTGTGTCCCAGCCCAGATTATACGTTTGATAAATGCAGAGATTTCACTTCATTGTAGCATATACAGAACTTAGCACAGTTCCTGGCACATAATTGGCCCTCAATAAATGTTTGTCGAGTGAATATGTGGATGGATGTGTGGAAAGAAGCACTGTGAGAAAACATGAAACATGAGAGTATCATGTTTTCATTTATGATACTCTCTATCGGGAACGATCTCCCCATTCACCACCATTTTCTTATCCTACATATGTCAAGTCCCCAAATAAGGGCCTCCTCTTCTAAAAAGTCTTCTCTGTTCCCTAAGCCAAAAATAATTTTGTTTTTGTTACCAGCTAACATAATATGATTAATTAGTGTATTTTGGTGATAAACAATTAAAATTGTGCCTATATTTGCAATCACTTTCTTTTTCTGTTATTTTATTTATTTATTTAATGAGACAGTTTCTCGCCCTGTGGCTCAGGCTGGAGTGCAGTTGTGTGGTCACAGCTCACTGTAGCCTTGAACCGGGCACAAGCGATCCTCCCACCTACACATGGCTAACTCGTAATTTTTCTTTTTGGAGAGATCAGTCTCACTATGCTGCCCAAGCTTGTCTCAAGCTCCTGGCATCAAGTGATCTCCCCACCTGGGCCTTCCAAAGTGCTAGGATTACAGGCTTGAGCCACCACACCTGGCCTGAATCTATGTCTTAATTCTAATGGATAGGGCATAATTTTCCCCTTATCTTTTCCATTGCTATGTATGTAATAAAGTAATTTTGAAAATGACAGCATGGACCAGTTTGTAGAAGATGTGCTATTTTGTTACAGAGTGTGGGACTGTGGTTTCTGCTACACATCTTGATGTGGAAAGAACTGGGTTTGCAAGTGTCCAGTCCTCCATCAAGGCTTGTGACTGTGACTGGCGGTGTGCAGCAATTCTAGTAACTGCCTATATCCATGGCATTAATGACAATTCACCTTTCTGTGATCAGTACCTCATTAGGTGAGCTGAGACAGGTGGGCATGGGCAAGAATTTGGAGTGGGTAGAGAGCAGAGAGATTGCCATATTTATTGGCCCAGCTTGACATGTGGTTAATCATCAAATTGACTCTCGTTCATCCCCTGGTGATGGTCCTCAGAAATAACCTGTTGGGCCTATCTGTGTTAGTCCATTTTGTGTTGCTGTAAGAGAATACCTGAGACTGGGTAATGTATAAAGAAAAGAGGTTTAATAAGATCATGGTTCTGCAGTCTGTTCAAAAAGCATGGTGCCAGCATCTGCTGGGCTTTGAGTGAGGCCTAGGAAGACTTTATTCATGGCTGAAGGCAAAGGGAGAGCCGATACATCACATAGCAAGAGAGGGAACAAGAGAGAGGTGAAGGTGTCATACTCTTTTAAACAACTAGCTCTCCTGTGAACTACCAGAGTGAGAACTGACTCTGGACGGGTGGCACCAATCCCACAAATCGTGGGGGATCCACTCTTATGGCCCAAACACCTCCCACCAGGCCCCATCCCCCAACATTAGGAATAATATTTCAAAATGACATTTGGAGGGGCCAAATATCCAAACTATGCCACTATTCATTATTGCAAGTTGGGTTTCCAGGATCTGACAGTAAGTGGTAAAAGCTTGAATTTTGGAACCATAGACCCAGCTTGGAATCCTGGTTCTATCACTTTTCAGCTGTGTGATCTTCAGTAACTTACTTAAGCCTTTGGTTTTCAGTTTTTTCTTTATAAAATTGGATAATAATAGTACTTACCTGCAGGATTGTTGTGAAGAAAAAATGGGATAATTTATGTGACATTCTGAACATAGTGCTCACATATCACATGAGTTTTAGAAATGCAATTTATTACAGTTACATAACCCTTTATCTGAAACCTTTGGCATTGAATATGTTTCAGGATGAAGATATTTTTATCTGACTTTAGAAATGTAATAGCATGTGTATATTATATATTATGCAACTTCCCCAGCAAGAGTAATACTCCATATACCCCATATTCAAATTTATAGTGAATACTCACACTAAATGGGACAAATAAAGATCTGACAGTTCAGGTAAGTTTTTGAAGTCGAAAATTTCAGGTAGGGTCAGGCTAAATTTTGATGCCAAGTAAGTTATGAAAAAATTCTTAGTTTCAGAGCTTTGGATTTTGGAGTTTGGATAAGGGATGGCTGGTTTGTATTACCTTTAGTATGAATATTTTTATTATGAGAAGCTCAGTCTCCAAACCTACATCTCTGTCACTCTTCTTCCCCCTTAACTCCCCTCTGTTTCTTATTTACACATAGGACAGCTGTCCCATGTTTCCCAGGTTTTATTCCTGATTGCCTAATCAAAAACAAAATCTAGTCTTGCTAACTGCCACCCATGTGGTCTTGTTTGGGTCCCAATTACTCTACCTTCCAAATGGAGATGATTATTGCACCTACCTCATAGCATTGTCATAAGGATCAAATATAACCAATGCTTGGAATTTGTTTAGCTGGGCTTGGCATACACTCAGTAAATGTTATCCTTTCTGCTTCTCATTTTCCTTCTTCTTCTTCTTCTACTTTTTCCCCCTTCTTCTTTCCCCAGGAGAATCATATTTAATTAACCAAACACCTATCATATGCTGCACCCAGTGCTATAGTCCCTAATAGTGTCAGTATGAGTATTTGTTATGGTCATTTGCTGTAAGAAGATTGTATCTTGTCAGAGTGATAAGATGAATACATGTAAAACAACAGTTGATAAAAATATGCAATGACTTCAAGTTCTAGGTGCTGTGCGTTAATTGTTAAGGGGAAGAACACATGAGACTGGAATAATCAGAGGAGCTTCTTGAGGAATGAGAGCTGATAGCCTTTGAAGGATGAGTAGGATTTAGAGGCTGAAGGCTTAAGAGTGAGCATTTGAGGCAGAGAGATCCTGATGAAGAAATGGGTAAACATATTCAGATGAAAATAAATCCACTTTGACTATAGAATGGTAAGGATTATCTCTCGACCACACCATCCAGATGTTCCAGGTTGGAACAATCCCAGAGAATTATCTGATTCCCACTCAAGACTTCTCCACTAAGGTGATGTCCTTGATCAACTGCCCATCCCAAACAAGTGCCCATCTGGGTTCAGAAAATACATACTCCCAGAAAATGAAAACAATCCTACCAAATTCATAGAACCTTTTGGGAAATGGCTTCTTAGATGGTACGCCAAAGTTGAGCTGTCTGCTCCAGGATACATAGGGCATCTACATACATGCATTACCCAAACTAGTGGATATTTATGGAAAATGCATTACATTTAAAAATAATATCCATCTAAAGGGATTTTTCTTCTTAAAAAATTAAACAGGCACACACTCAAGGAGGAAATTGCGAAAGATACAGTAGTTGCAAAACTCTTGTGTCATGACCTTGATGAGCCTCCTGATACTATCCATTATGCTCCTAGCTCAGGCCCAGTTGGTTCTGGACAACTCTTTGAGCAAGTGCCAAATGCTGAAAATGTCATCCAGGTGAGAAACAGCTGCTGTAACTCCAGAGAGATGGAGTCGTTTTATGGCCACAGTTAAGATGGTGCTGGTAGATTCAGCAAGAGGAACTGTAACATAGCACAGCATAATTCTGGGCTCCTCTGCTGTCTTAAAAAATATTTTTTTAGAAATAAAGTTTTGCTCTGTTACCCAGGCTGGAGTACAGTGGAGAGATCATAGCTCACACAGCCTTGAACTCCTGCACTCAAGTGATTCTCCTGCCTCAACCTCGCCAGTAGCTAGGACTACAGGCGTGCGCCACCACACCTGACTAACTTTTACATTTTTTTTGTAGAGACAGGATCTTGCTGTGTTGCCTAAGCTGGTCCTGAACTCCTGGCCTCAAGCGATCCTCCCTTGCTGGAAGGCATTTGGGCAAGTCCTTTATTATCTTGCTGCCTGCCATTAGTTTCTCCTTCTTTTTTTTTTTTTTTTTTTTTTTGAGACAGAGTCTCACTCTATCTTCCAGGCTGGAGTGCAGTGGTGCGATCTTGGCTCACTGAAAGCTCCACCTCCCGAGTTCACGCCGTTCTCCTGCCTCAGCCTCACCAGTAGCTGGGACTACAGGCGCCTGCCACCACGCCCGGCTAATTTTTTTTTTTGTACTTTTAGTAGAGATGGGATTTCACCACGTTAGCCAGGATGGTCTCGATCTCCTGACCTCGTGATACACCCGCCTCCACCTCCCAAAGTGTTGGGATTACAGGCGTGAGCCACTGCGCCCGGCCAGCTTCTCCTTCTTAATAATAAGCACAAGTAATTTGTGTCCTAGTTAGCTGGGGAGATGAATCAGAGGGTAAAATCACACTGATTTCCTTAGAGTTAAGTCTGTGTGACTATGTGTGTGACAATGGTTCATTCTCCTGGCACTGGGAGCAGTTGATCAGCTCCTCTTTTCTATACCCTCTGGAGATTATACACTTTCCATCGGCAGATGATGGACACAGTAAGTTTTCTTTTTGCTTCCCAAGATGGGATTCTGTCTTGGAGGAAATCCCTCCTTCTAACTTCTAATTTCCATAGGTCTTTATTTCAAAGTGCTAATCCTTGTTAGATTTTATAACCCGAGTATCACCAAGCACCCCACACTTAGCCAGAAGATATGGCTGAGACCATTGGTAACTTTTCTCTTTCTCTGGCCCTAACCCCAGATTTTTGTGACAAACTTCATAAGCTACAAGCTGGGCTTTTGCATATATTGTGAGCTTTGGAAGCTTCGGTACTGAGCCAAGAGATTTCCTAGGTTGATGTTCATTTTGAAATGCAATGCCAAATTGTCACCTTTTAAAATGAAGTTTAGATGAAGATGGAGGTTTTATAAACATGATGCTAAGATTTGGGTCTTCATATGTTCACTTTATATTTGGGTAACTATCTCCATCATTACCCACCTCTAATTTATTTTTATATTTGCGTAATTGTTCCACAGATACTAAATGTTACTTATTCCTAAGAGCTTCCTTTAATGCCATAACTGGCTTAGTTCTCCCTGATAAGGGCTTGCATTATAAGTTGTATATTCCCTATCAAATCACCTGTTAGACTCTGTTGTAAATGCCTACTTCATTTTTGCTCTCATTAGACTATAAGCTTTACACATTTCTAAGTGGTTTATTTTTGTGTATCAACACCTGCTTGGTGCATAGTGGGTACTCAATATACTTGAATAACAAATGAGTCAGTTTCTAAAATTTTAAAAATGTAGTTGTTCCTGAACACCTGGGTACTTGGTGTCATATAGATCCATTCCAATTTATGCCACCTGAGATTCATGCCCATGCTACTAAATTAGGACTGTTTTCAAGTCTCTGATAGGGGACTATCTTTTTTACTGATATATCCTTCGTGCCTACAACTGTTCCTCAAACATAATTAGTACTTAATAGGTATTTTTTAAATGGTGAGGAAACATGATAATAAGAATAACTTACATTTTTTATAGTGCTTTATCGCTTACAGAGTACATTCAAAATATTTTCTCTTTTTTTCCTACACTGAAGTTTGGAAAGAAACAAACTATTTTCTCTTTTAAAATATTTTGCCTAAGGTCACACCATTTACGTGCAATAAAGACAAGATACAACCCGTATTTTATTCTACTTTGCCACAGTGCTTTGTCCAACAGCGATCTACACTGGAAGGAAATCTAAGATGTGCCTTTGTTTCACCAAAATGCCTACTTTTGTGTGTCAGTCTGTGTCAGTCTTGGGTATATTCTGAGACCATCCCTGTGAAATGAAAATGGAGATATGCTTGCCTTTTGCAGAATGATGTATTACTTGAAACACATACATTTAGCTGGGCGTGCAGTGGCACATGTCTGTAATCCCAGTTTCTTGGGAGACTGAGGTGGGAGGATTGTTTAGCCCAGGAGTTTGAGAATAGCCTGAGCAACATAGTGAGACCCCCATCTCAAAAAAAAAAAAAAAAAAAAAAACAGAAAACATGTACATTTAAAAAATTTGGTCATTTTTGCTGAAAGAAATCTTGTTTTATAAGGTTGCTAAAGAGTTGGACTATGAAGACCCTGAGATAATTGCAGGGGACATACCTATGAAATAACGATTTTAGTATTTGATGACCTACTTCCTTCCCATACAGGTAATCTGGATAAACTTTTCAAAGAGCAGTAAGTGTCTATACTTTAGACTCTTCAATTTAGATTTTAAAATGTAAAGATCCATCATGTTTGAGGCAGTTTTGTGAAGTTGGGCAAAGGAGGAAGAGGAGAATTAGGTAGACTCATGTTGGAAGTTTTCATTAGATCTGGGAAGTCTCTTTTGCCTCTTAACAATGCCTTAAGGAATACACAATTCTTAAATACCACTCCAGCTAGAGATCCTTGGAGGTAGAAGGGGCAAGGGATGTGTAGACCTAACTCTTACGCTTTATACTTGAATGCCTTTATGCTAGTAATGCCAGACACTTCTTATTTGAAAAGAACCAGATGTTGGGCAAAATGTAGTCTGAACATATAGGTAATAGGATGTTTTAAGAGTATTTTATTTGAATTATTTTATATGACATATATAGAGCCATATTAATGCAAATCATGAGTTACTTGCCAAGTTCCACAGCTCAGGAACACCTTCATGGAGGTGCAGGGCATGGTTATCCCTCTCTGCCATTTGGTCTTTTCATAACCATCCCACCATTTTGGGTCAGCCTGTGTTAGAATGAGTCTTTGGTACAGTGAGATTAAGTCCACCCAGATTCTATGATCATAAAATTCTTGGCATTTGTGGATTTAACAGTCATAGTATTGCTAATTGTAAACCACTCTTTGGTATATATTTAAATTGTGAGCTATAGATCTAGAGCAGAGTACTTAGAGAGTGGCCCAGTTTAGTTAAACACATGACACCTGCTTCTCTTTGCTTATTGTTCTACACATCAGAACATACAAGTGCCCTAAAGGGTCATTTACATATTCACCTATGTATTACCGTTCTAAGAGTTAATTTGTTGGCTATAGAGGTATTTGTGAAAATAGGGATTCTTAAAATTCTGGATACATTTGTTATTAATGCCAAGCACCTACTGTATCTGGAAAATATGGTAACAAGTAATCAACCAGGTGGTTGGCATCAAAGATATTCAAGACAATGTGGGTGTTTGGGTTGCAAACATAAGTTTAGTAGTAGAATGTCAGTTCCTGTAAAGGAGAGCCTAGAATAGGGGTGGCATTTGAGTTTCTTCTCTTGTGAGAAGTCTGAATCATTGGTGGTAATAGCCTGGATCATTGAGAAGGATTTTGAGATTGCGTCTGAGAGCAATGAGGAAGAGTGCTTTGTTTGTCATGGATGGATAAGAGTGGAATGATGGTGTATATCTATACGTTTGCAACCAAAGGGAACTTATGCTGAACTGTAATCAGCACATCTAGGGCTCATTAAATCCCTCTTTACTCACGGATACAAGAGTTCTAATGAGGCTCAGTCTACAAAGGTGATTTGTATACTTAAATGACCCAACCATGTGGAAAGGTGATGTGTAAGGGACAGGGACTTAAGCATGACACTATGCCCGGAAGTGTTCTTGTAGTTTCTCTGTTCCTAACTTGTGTTCTGATGCAAGAAGCCTGTATTGTAGCCCAATTGACCTTTCAGGATGGATACTTTCTTGCAGCTACTCATATTGATTTTATAATCAAAAAAGAGTCTTTCCCTGTCACCAGATTTGAGCCTTTCCCTGATATGGAAGAGCAAAGACATTTCTCACGGTAATAAATCCCTATTCTCTCTAGTCCCTTCACACCCAACACATTCAAAGGATGTGAATAAAGAATGCTTGTAACAGTGCACAAGTGGTTCAATATATTTTTACAAGCCAGCTAACTAGTATGGTTTTGAGTGTTTATGGATGCAATAAAAATCATTGAATGGCAGAGCTGTAAATGGCACCTGCTCTTGCAACACATGAGTGACATTCATTGTAGGAAATATAGAGGCTTTAACATAAATCACCTGTCTTTGTAGAATAGTGCTTTTTAATCTTTCTTACAGGGCATGAACACTTTCGAGATTCTGATAACAGCTGTGGATCCTATCCCTTGGAATATGCACATAGCAACACATACCAAAATACAATGAATGTCACAGATTCTCTGAAGTAAATGTTCTATGAATCCTAGATTAAATTTTCTTATTTGACACACGTGGCATGGATTTTCAGAAGAGGCAATACCAGCATTCTTCAGAACATGAATTCCACAAGATAATCCACTAAAGAAGAATCCTTTGGTCAAATAAGTTTGGGGAGCAAGGCATACCTGGAGATTTATAATACGTAATGATATATTAGAGACCTGAAGAAGTCTTGCCAAAAAGAAACCTTTTACCTCTGTTTAATTAGGATTCTACATTTGACACATTAGCATCTCAAAGAAGATATTTTGGGAGATGCTGGTGGACATAGCTTAGTTTAATACCCATCTGGTGACTTATGAGTTTTGTGATCTTTGTCTAAGAACTGAACTCTGTGAACCTCAGCTTTCTTGCCTGTGAAATGGGGACGATAATACCAATGGCAAATCAGTACCTTTCACAGTAAATGTTAATTATTATTTTACCTTTATTAAAATTTTTCCCTGTTTGCAAGTTTCTTGCTTTCATGTTGGGACATCAAGTTCCTTCTTTTTGACAACTCTGTAATGATAGTTTAAGCTTGTTTGTCTGAAATACAGGGTTCATTTTTGGTAACACAATATACAAACATTTGGCTGAGGTGAATAAAATGTAATAGCTGCTTTTAACTTAACCTTTTATAGTTTAAATATACCTTCTTGGGCACGATCTCATTCTGTCTTCATACCAACACTGTGATGTAGGAGATTGAAACTGATGTTATTCCTCTTTTTTTCTTTGATGAGGAAACTGAGCCTTGGAGAAATTAAGCTAGTTCAATGCCTCAGGGTACAGGTGAACCATGAATAACATGAGTTTGAACTGTGAAAGTCTGTTTATATACAGATTTTTTTGACCAAATGCAAATCCAAAATACAGTATTCAGTATGAGAAACCTGCATGTATTAGAGTGGCAGCCTTTTGTATCCACAGGTTCTGCAGAGCTGACTGCAGGACTTGAGCATGTGCACGTTTTGTTATATGCCAGGGCCTTGGAACCAGTCCCCGTGTATACTGAGGAACAGCTGTATGTGTTCAAGGCTAAGCCTTGAACGTGATTTTCTGAGTCTCTTTCCCTTCCACTTTCTAGGATATACATTAAAAACAGAATTGAGAATGTCACATGCTGGGTTGAGAATGACACTCCAACAAACTCTCTAATGGAGGAGACTGTACCCATGAAAAATACAATAAACTATCTTGTGTGAAATATATAATTATATATTTAAAATGATGTATATAAATACATGCATATTTCTACTATACAAAACAAAATATACCATGCAATACATTATGTGTTTTTCACTAAATTGCTTTGACTAGCACCAAAATTTATTTGGGTTCCTTGAGAATGCAGTCTGGGAGCAGGGGTTACTTGGGAGCACAGACAATCCCATTGCAGTTTCAATATTCCATGCTAATCCTGTTCCTTTGGGGACGGGGAGCTTGTTTGTGGAATAAAAGTACAACAATAAAGCATTTATTCAGTGTTCAATTTCACAGTAACTGTGACCATCATTGTGAAGGTTGCTCCTGCCAATGACTTCAGCCCTGCATTCAAAGCTGCACACTATTCATTCTCTGTTCTGGAAACGTCGGGAGGTAAGAGATTCCCCAAGTCTATGGTGTTGAAGCATGCAGAAGTAAACACCTACCACATTTCAAATGAGTGGCCAATGGAAAAAAGCATATACATTTACAAAATGCAAGCAAATAAGAGAGCATTATGGGATCCCAGACACTCAAGAACAAGGCACTTTTCGTTGGTAACACCTTCAGTGTATGATTTTGATGGCTCCCCGAAGACTTCCTTAAAATTTGATGATGTAGGATTTTTGTAATAAAAAATTACACAACACTAATTTTATTCCATTTATCTTCCCCCTTGCCTCTAAATTAGATCTAGATGCAAAGAAGGTAGAAACGATGTGGTCATTGTCCACGCAATTCAATCCTGTGAATGTCTAAGGTCATGATTTTAGGTCCAGAGTCAAGATCTTGGTCAGGGTTCTATTTCAGCCATTTATTACATATTAAATAGGACACATTTGTTAGTATAGATCAAGGAATGTTAAATTTAGAAGAGGCAGCAGAGGTCCTACTTGTATGTTCTGTCTTCTAAGACAGGAACACATCCTTTCCTCAGCATCTCTTTCAGGTTTGACTTGAACACTTCAAGGGATGGATGGAACCAGTTGTGTGCTAGAGTTGAATCATACTGGCTTGCAAGATCCAATTGTTAAATCTGCAGGAATTTGATAACCTGATTATTAATAATAGTCATTATTAAAAATAAATTAATAAACTTAGTTACAAAAATTATGTTGTTAGTAAATACTAAAAACTCAGTACTTCTTAACTATGTTACTATGTTTTACTATTATCTTTGCCTCGAGGTTATTTACATCTATTGAGACTGAATGGTGAAATTCCATAAATAGAATGGCATGCTGTTGCATTTCTCTTTCCAAGTTAGCGACAATTATTGATAATTTAAAATTGAAAATGGTGAGAGCATTTATACCATAGAAATCAACAAACATTACATATTAAAACTTGATTCATAGTTTTTTAAAAAAATTATCTTAAGAAATTCATAGAGAAAATGTTAATAATACAAATTAAATGTAAAAGTCTGAGGTTATTGTTGTGAGTGCACAAAAATTGTGGAAATAGCCTTCTAGCAATCAAAAACTGTTTTCCAATTCAGCAAATAAGCCATTCCCATCACTGATGAACTAGTGAAGTTCTGACATGGCTTCACTTTCACCTTACTCTTTAATACAAAGGAAAATATCAACTAACATTCATGTTGGCACTACACATTTGTCATTTGCAATCATAGTGTGGCAATGGGTAGGATAGTTTGTTAAAAATCAGTGAAAGCATTCTGTGAAAATCAATTGTCTATATGGAAATTTACAATACAGAGTATTTTATATCTCATCGTTAACTGTAAATTTTATGCTCCCTATCTTTTATATCAGTAAAATTTATAACAAACATATATTTATGTGAATATGTGTGTGCATTCACATGCACATGTGTGCACGCACACACACACACCAGTTTTTTTTTCAGAGAGTTGGTTTTTAAACGTTTGCCAGCATATCACTGGGTGGAACCCACACTACTTCAAACCAGCTTATTTCCTTGCCAGACAACTATAAACGTTGAGAGACTAGGAAATCAAACGTTAGACAAATGTTCTGAGGAAAGACTGGAAAATCAAAAGCCCACGTATTTGAATTTCTTTCTTTCTTTCTTTCTTTCTTTCTTTCTTTCTTTCTTTCTTTCTTTCTCTCTCTTTCTCTTTCTTTCTTTCTTTATTTCCTTCCTTCCTTCCTTCTTTCTTTCTTTCTTTTCTTTTTCTTTCTTTCCTTCCTTCTTTCTTCTTTCTTCTTTTTCTTTCTTTCCCTTTCCTTTTTCCTTCCTTCCTTCCTCTCTCTCCTTCCTTCCTTCCTTTCCTCCTCCTCCTCCTTCTCCTCTTTTTCTTTCTTTCTCTCTCTCTCTCTTTCTTTCTTTCTTTCTTTTCTTTCTTCCTTTTCTTCTTTTTTCTCACTCTATTGCCTAGGCTGGGGTGCAGTGGTACAATCACATTTCACTGCAACCTCAACCTCTCAGGTTCAAGCAATCATCCCATCTCAGCCTCCCAAGTAGCTAGGGCTACAGGTGCATACCACCATGCCCAGCTAATTTTTGTATTTTTTGTAGAGATGAAGTTTTGCCATGTTTCCCAGGCTGCTCTTGAACTCCTGGATTCAATCAATCCTCCTGCCTCCACCTCCCAAACTGCTGGGATTACAGGCATGAACCACTGTATCCGGGCTGTATTTGGATTTCATTTCTTTGTTTTCCTCACTATGCAGCTTTGGAGAAGTTCTTAACCTCTCTGTGAAATAAATACACACCTATTATATCCTAGTTCTGGCATATAATACAGTCTGATTTTGCAATATATGACCAGACAATCCAGAAAAGTTGCATATAAATTGAATTTATTGTAAACAGGATTCTGGTCCCCTCTCACCCCCCATTCTGCCTATGGGCTTTTGGAAGTACTCCATATTGATTTTTGAGTAATCTTTTATTGATAGAGCCTCATTACAATGACTTCTTTCCTTTCTTCATATTCTCCCATTTCTCTGTGCTGGTCAATAGTGTAATCTTCTAGCTCCAGGGAGTTCTAGAGTTAAAAGAGCATGATGATGAGTCCGAAGTTGAATAGTTCACAATCATCTAATCATTTCCTGGCTTGTAAATCCTAAATCTGGAGCAGAGGGTGTGAACATGGGCTTTGAGAATCTCTGGGGGAAAAGGTCCGTAGCCTTCATCAGATTACAAAAGGGATTCCATGACCTCGCAAAGTTAAAAGAACCAGGCAAGATTTTAAAATAGATACTTGTGTTTTTTAAAAAAGAGACTATTTTTTAGAGCAGTTTTAGGTTCACAGGAAAACTGAGGGGAAAGTACAGAGATGTCCTATGCACCCCTTCCCCCCCAACATGCGCAGTTTCCCCCATTATCAACATCCCTTGCCAGAGTGGTGCATTTTTACAATTGATGACTCTACATGGACACATAATTATCACCCAACGTTAACAGTTTACACTGGGGTTCACTCTTGGCATTATATATTTCATGGGTTTGGACAAATGTAAAATGACATGTATCCACCATTTTACGATTATACAGAGTAGTTTGACTATCCTAAAAATTCTGTTCTCTTCCTTTTTATCTCTCCCTTCCCCCAATCCCTAGCAACCACTGATCTTTTTACTGTCTCCATAGTTTTGCCTTTGAGACTGGCATTTTTAAAAATGCCATTTTAGGAGAAGCAAGTGTTTCATGTCAGTTTCTTTCCAACTAACTGAAGTTTTCCTGAAATTTAATTTTATGTTTGAAGGTAAAACCCTCTAAATGTATTGAACACTTACATGTTTTCTTAAGCATAATTTAATACTTTATTGATGGCTGAGAAGAAGGACTGAGAATTTTCAGTCATAATATTGTTGATGTAGAACGGCTGAAGGATTCAACCTCTTTTTTTTCACTATGAGGAAATTGGAGTGGAGAAAGAAATAAGTTTACTCAAAGTTACATAGCTAATAAGTAGCAGATGTTGTAGCTAAATGAAAACTTCCAAATTCCTGGTCCAGTTCTCTGTTTAGTATTACAGGCTGGTTTTCTTGGATGGATTTTGATGACTGAGACCAACAGAGATCTGAAAACAAGTTCTGAGAATTCATACAAAGAGTTAAGTGGGTACTATCCTCCAAATAGTTGTCTAGTGACTTGCTAGAGGACTTCTAGGTCTTTAAAAGGGAGCACACTGATATAGCAAAAAACTAGGAGAGCTGGAGCCATATAGAGCTAGATTCAAAGTTGACTCTGTTACTGCTAGTTAAATGACTCAAGCAAGTCACATAATCTCTATGTGTCTTCAAGTTCTCATCTGTAAAATAAAGATTGCAATAATTATTTTATGAATTAAGAGGAGGATTAGCACACCATTGCAAATAATAATCACTATCATTTATTGAGTGCTTACAATGTAGAATGTGCCAGAACTTTTCCCTTTCTTTTTTTTTTCTTTTCTTTTCTTTTTTTTTTTTAAACAAACTCCCTTCATCTTCCCCAGCAGAGTACATAAACTGAGTACATTTAGTACATAAACAGAGTACATAAACTGAGTAAATTTAGGTGAGAGTTGGTCTTTGAGATGGTGTCTCATCTCTAATGATGTCCATCAGAGGAGATAAATCTTCACAATCAGTGGAAATTTGCTTTAAAGGAGGAAATTGGGAAGGTATAACTACTCAGAAAATGAACTATCCTAGTAATATCAAACGTTTGGCCTATAGACTTTGAGGACATTTAAAAAAATCCATTAATGTGGAAGTCTTTTTCATGCTATGTGGATTAGCACAGAAAATTTGAGTGTATTTGAGAACTACATGAGGTTTTTTCCCACAAAATTATGGGAATTTATAATATTTATAGTAAATTTTTTCTAAAGGTAAGTGATAAATTCACAAACACTTCTAGAGGGGGTTAGGAATAGGCAAAAATATTTCTTTATCAGAAATTATTTAGAAGAGGATACATGATAATTAAATCACACTGCGTTGCAAGTCACAAGGCAAAATATATTTTATTTCCAATAGTTTTTGATGAGGTATTTGGCAGAATTGCAGAGTTTCATAATTACTCTATTTTAAACTTCAGCTAAAGATGCTCAATATAGGTTTTAGTTTTTATCGAAAGGTTAATTTTACACTTACAGAAGAATAAGCTTTCTATTATACTTATTCAGGTGTTAAATGTGAAAATGACACCATCTTTGCCCAGGACTGTCTGATAGAGATGGCAGTTTTACCAGTAATCCATTTTATGTGGTCTTGTATCAGTTGTGACACTATTCTCTTAATACTAATTATTTCATGCGAGCAATAGGTTGGACTCTTTATATTCTGGATTTGCCATAGTAAAACACATTCTTTTTCATGAGTATGTATGGTTTCTCTGTTTTTGGTATTATGAGGTGTGTTCATTGCCTGCTTAATAACACATTATTAGGCAGGGCATGGTGGTTCACTCCTGTAATCCCAGCACTTTGGGAGGCTGAGGTGGGCAGATCACTTGAGGCCAAGAGTTCAAGACCAGCCTGACCAACATGGTGAGACTCTGTCTCTATTAAAAAATAATAGTAACAAATGAAAAGTAACATATTATTAGAGACTGATAGGGAACCTTGGTAAAAGGAGGATACAAACAGAGAAAGAAACCCTATTAGATTGAAAGTGGCAGGCACAGCAATGAAATGATTTCTTTATCTTAATTTTTTATTCTTGGTTATTAGCAAACAAAATGTCCTGTACATGTGTTGGTGAGCTAGCCATTGTATAGTGGTATTTCACTAAATGGTAGAGATAAGATGCCTGCCCTGGAGTTTACAGTTCAGGCAAAAATGATTGAGGGGTAAACTTGTGGTGCCAGTTGCCTACTACTATAAGTATGCTATGTAATAAGACCTACAAAATATTAGTGTAATACAACAATAAACATTTATTTAGCCCATGAGTCTAAGAAGTGGCTGGCTTGTCTCTCTGGTCATGACTGGGCTTGCTCAAAATTGTGAGAGTTGGCTAGCTTTCAGCTAATCTATTCTGGCTTTGGCTGGGGTGACTGGGAAGGTTGGGCTCCTCTCTCATCTTCCAGCAGGCTAGCCTGAGCTTGTTTTCAGGAAAAGGAGGAAGTGCAAAGAGTCCAGTCACGGTGGCTTGTGCCTGTAATCCCAGCATTTTGAGAGGCCAAGTCAGGCGGATCACCTGAGGTCAGGAGTTCGAGACCAGCCTGGCCAACATGGTGAAACACTGTCTCTACTAAAAATACAAAAATTAGCTGGGCGTGGTGGTGGACGCCTGTAATCTCAGCTACTCGGGAGGCTGAGGCTGGAGAATCGCTTGAACTAGGAGGTGGAGGTTGCAGTGAGCGGAGATCACCCCACCGCACTCCAGCCTGGGGGACAGAGCGAGACTCTGTCTCAAAAAAACAAAAACAAAAACAAAAACAAAATTAGCCAGGCATTGTGATGGGCACCTGTAATCCCAGCTTCTTGGGAGGCTGAGACAGGAGAATCACTTGAACCCAGGAGGCAGAGGTTGCAGTGAGCCGAGAGCCGAGATCATGCCACTGCACTCCAGCCTGGGTGACAGAGCCAAAAAAAAGAAGTGCACAAGAAAGGCAAGCCTGATCATGCAAGTACCTTTCAGGTTTCTGCTTGCATCAGATTTGCTAATATCCCATTGACCAAAACAAGTTGCGGGCTGGGCCCCAAGTCAGAATGGAAGGGGCACTATGAGGTTAAATGGCAAAAAGCATGAATATAGGAAGGATAAAGAATTTGGGTCTAGACTGGGTGCTGTGTTTCATGCCTGCAATTCCAGCACTTTGTGAGGCCAAGGTGCAAGGATTGCTTGAGCCCAGGAGTTTGAGACCAGACTGGGCAACATAGTGGGACTTCGTCTTTACGATTTTTTTTTTTAATTACCTAGGTGTGGTGGCATGCACGTGTAGTCCCAGATACTCAGGAGGCTGAGGCAGGAGGATCACTTCAGCCAGGAGGTTGAAGTTGTAGTAAGCCATGGTTGCACTACTGCACTCCTGCTTGGGTGATGGAGTGACACCCTGTCTCAAAATAATAATAATAACAATAATAATAATAACAATAATAATAATAATAATAATAATAATTTGAGCCTATTTGTTATGCAGCCAATAGATCATACCCCTTTCTCTTCTAACAGATTATTTGGGGCTATTGCACACTGGAATTACAGAAAGAGATTTTAAAACTATGGGCTGTAGAATCATCAGATACCAATTTAAATCCTGATTCTACCACTATTAGCTCTGGACGGTGAACAAGTTACTTAATACCACTAGACCTAATTTCCTTATCTATAAAATGTGGACAGTAATAGTAGATATATCATAAGCCTGTTGAGAAGATTCTATGAGATAATTCAATTAAATAATAGCTAATTTTTACTTAGTATTTACTTATATACCAGGCACTATTCTAAGTGCTTTATACATTTTAGCTCATTCACTCCTCACAACTTTGTATGGTAGATATTATTCCTAGTTTGCAGATAAAGAATATGAGGCCTGGAGAGATTGCAGAATCTTCCAATGAGTTGCACAAATAAATGACAGACCTGAGACTTGAAACTTAGGAAGTCTGGTTTCAGAGTCTGAGCTGTGAACCATTATCTGATGCTAATCTTAGCATAATGCCTAGTAGAAAATATTCATGCAGTGCATGTGAGTTAATCATTATTATTGTAAAGTTACTGTTAACTCATGTTATTTGACTCAAGACAAATGGTTTAAAGTGATAGAGGACTTTCTCTGAATTTGTTTTCCATTATGTAGAGTTGAAGGTCTTCAAACATATTTCATTGTCCAAAAGAATAGAGGCTGATCCTTTGAGAAACTATGATACTATTTGGTAAGCAGAGACATGTTAAGTTTTTTTTAAAGCAGTGTAACTGCATGATGAGAATGAGCCTTAAAAAATGTTATTGGCAGCATTCTACAAAGTTGGAAGAGTGATTGCCATTGATGAAGATCACCCACCAAACTGTGTGACATACAAAATAGCCAATGGAGACACCCAGGTTATACAAAGATTCTGGATTCATCCTCTCTCTGGAATGATCGAACTTAGCACACAGCCAGACTATGAGTCTGTGAAGCAATATAACCTCACCGTGGAAGCTGTGGACTGTGACAGATTTCACCCTCGTACAGCAATGACCATGGTAAGTAGAGAGACCCAGGTTTTGACATTATAGAGATGCTCTATTAAATTCTAATTTATTAAAATCAGACTGGCCAAACAGTTAAAACAATGGAGAATGGAGAAGCTCGTAACTTTCTCTTACTGCCTAAGCATTCTGTAACTTTTGCACATGTTAAACTTTAAAAGTATGAGGCTTGATTGAAAATGAAGAACCTGCTAATGCCCCTCATTCTGATGAAAATAATAAACTTATAATAATGTCAAATATTCACCTAGTACTTACTGTGTGTTCAGTTCTAGACACATTATACATATCGACATAATACAACTTCACCTTAAACTTTTTAGGTAGGTAATAATATGCTATAATCATTTTCACCCTACAGGTGAGGAAACTGAGGGACAGAGTTTAGAAAACTTCCCTTAATTCCCTAATTATAAGATTAGTAGAAATAGACTTAAATACAGGCTGCCTCTTGTTAAGAGGTGATATTTGTAATGAAGGTAGTTTACCAAGGTGCATTCTTTTGGCATCAAAGTGGGGGAAAGTATGGCCCTCTAAGTTATGTAAGCAATGTCAAAGGACTCTTGAAAGACACCAAGAGTGAATGCTGCTGTACTGATGATGTGGTGTGTGTTATTAATGGTAATAAGGTTTTGTCATTGGAGAAGAAACAGGAAGCTCTTTTGAGAACGAGGAAGCAAATTTATCTATGCCTTTAAGCATAGATATTTAAAGAGTTCAAGGGATTACAATTTCTAGAGGCATTATTCTTCAGCCTTCCTTTTCTCATCATTTACATTAACAGTAAGCTTAAATAATTATAAGGACTCCATCTGGCCTAATGACTCCCTGTACATTTCCTCCTACTGTAGAGCCCCCTGGCTTGCTGCTTATGTGGTTATTAGGTTTCCTGAGTGTGTCATTGTGATAAAAACATCAGACCATTCATATCATAATTAGAATGACTTTCAAAGGGACTGAGTTACAGTCATGAAAGAAGGGATTATGTGGCTTGTTTGTCTCAGTATGATACCCATGAGAGTAATCTTTAGACCTAGGTACCTGTGTCAGTTTTTCCTGTAGACATTTAAGGACTCCCAAATAATATAGGATGATACCACTTAGAATTATCATTTACTTACTACAAATGAGAAGAGGGGAAAGCAGATTTAATAATAATTCAACAATCCCCAGATCTTCAAGTGACTCTGTTTTGCCCAAAAACAAAGCAGGAGCTTGCTCATTCATTCTTTCTTTAATGAATATTTATTGAATGTTTACTCTATGTACAACATCCTGGGTTACAAGAAAGTATAAGGTAGCATATATGACCAGAGAGCTTCAAAATTTTAACATGTCAGAAGTTAACTAGTATATAGCAAGTGCCAAATTTTATATATATTTATATGCCAAATTTATATATATATTACGTGTTATATATACAACATGTAATATATATTACATGTTATGTATACAACATGTAATATATATTACATGTTATGTATACAACATGTAATATATATTACATGTTATATTACATGTTATATACATAACATGTAATATATATAACATGTTATGTGTGTGTGTGTATATATATATACACACACACAATTCAGAAAATGGAGATAGGGCTTTAGGCTCCAAAATTTAGGAATCCATCATCATCATCATCATCACTATCATCATCATCATCATCACTATCATCATCACCCACTCATTATTGAGAATCAAATAAAAGTCAAGTGCTATGAAATGCCCTTGATTATCTCATTTAGAATTCAATCTCATCTCATGGAGTAGTTACTGATACTCCTTTTAACAGATGGAAGAATTTTATTTCCAAGGCTTCAAAGTTAGGTAAATTATCCAAGATTACCCATCTGAAAGAAGGAGAAGGATTAAGTCTGAGCACTTAATCACTATCATGTACCCTAAATTATTTCTCCAGTCCAACAGCAATTTCTGTCTTCTCTAATTTCAAAATGTACCCTAAGTCCTTCCACTTCTTACTTTTCTAACTTGTCTACTGCTAATACCCCAACTGTGACTTTACCATACCTCACCTGGTCTAGTGTAGCAGCTTCTTGATTAGAACCCCCATTCCTACTTGTGCCCTTCACAGCCTACTCTTCACACCACAGCCAGAGTGACCTTTTAAAAAGATAAATCATCCTGTTCCTCAACATTCTCCATTGGCTTCCCATCATGCTTAGCTAAGCTCCAATGGCATTTCCAAAGTCTGCAGTGCCCTGTATGATCTGGGCCCTGGATACCATTTTGTCTTTAGCTCCTAGCTCTCTCCCTCTTACTTACTTCAATCCAGCCACATGAAACATTTGTTGTTTTTCCAACACACCAACAATGTTTTACCTCAGAACCTCTGCCAAAGACTGTAATGCTTGTCTTCCATTGGCTCTTATTCTCACTTTAATCATACCTCTGCCCAAATGAAATTTGTTTCTAAGGGCCTTTTATATTGTGTGTAATGGTGGGCATTTGAAGCAATCCATGTGTGTTCATCATTAGGGAAATGAGCAAGTAAATGTGGTAGATGCATACTGTGGAATACAGACTCCAGAAATAGCAAATGAGTTCTACAAACAAAAACATGGAAAGCACATATATGGCACTGGGTGAGAAAAGTAGGAAACACAAAAGTCTATAGCACCATATCATTTATGCAAGTCAAAATTATACAACTAAAAGCTACATATTCTATGAGGATACATACATGCTTAAGGACATGTAACAAATATGGGAGAGAGGGAATAGGTGAGTGGGTCAAAGAAATAAATCCCTCTTAAAATACTTCTATCAGCTATTCTCTATCTCCTTAACTCAAATAGCATCAGCTTATTCTATGATTTTGCCTAATATATTTATTTGTCAATATAGTTATTGCTTTGCTTTTGTCATTAGAATAAATTATATTAGATCAGGGTCTTTGTTTTTGGTTTACCACTGTAGCTTCTGTGGTGTCTAGATCAATGCTTGGCACATAGTAAGTACTCAATAAATATTCACTGAATGAATGAACTGATCCTTCTGACAGTCCTGAGAAGGTAGAGATTGAGATTTGCTTTTTGCAGATGAAGAAAGCAAAGGTAAGTCACTTGTGCCAAATAAAGGCATCAATAAGTGTCAGGCCCAGGATTTTAATAAAGATTTCTGATATCTTTCTGTGATATAATGGAAATAGCACTGGACTATTCCAGAAATCTCCTTAAAATCCATTTAATTATTATGTAAAAAGTCTCACATATTTAGTGAGACACATAGCTGTATTCAGTCTATAGAAGTAGCATTAAAGAATGAACCATTCCTTAAGAATTTAGCTGTGTTTTAGAAACATTACATAAAACATTTTAAAAAGATAATACTTGCAAATATTGGTGCACCACGGATTCTTCTGCAAGTATTGCTGAGAAAGTTATTAGTCATCTAAGAAGGGGGTAGATAACCTTTCTAGGCTGACTGGCATTCGATCACTGACATTTAAAAATTCTTGATATTTTGATCTTTTTCTATGTAAATTATAGTTTCCTGGTTTATGGTATTTTAATTAAGAAAAGGTTGATAACAGTCCCTAATTAAGGTCAGAGCATACTTTGAAGTAATCATATTGTTACCAATAAAATATTGAGTTGGAGAGAGTAGTACTGAGGAAGCTCTTTTGAGAAAGAGGAAGCAAATTTATCTATGCCTTTAAGCATAGATATTTAAAGAGCTCAAGGGATTACAATTTCTAGAGGCATCATTCTTCAGCTTTCCTTTTCTCATCATTTACATAATTTGTGAGCTTTCCACAAGCTTATCTAATGAGCCAAAATCCTACCTAACGGCTACATTGAATGTCACAGTTAACCCAGGAATAATAAACCACCGACTAGTTGACTGACGGCCAGAATTCCAGTCTGTAGGAACATTTTTTTCAAACCCAAATCTCTAGACTTTTTATTTAATAATTCCAAATGATCCATCTCTCCCCATATGCTTATTTCTGATATTGTGTATAAATAGTCACATGGTGTGGATTTGATGTTTCTTCTTCCCTCATAGCTGACATGTCGCTGTTGACATTGAAAATGAGAATGATGAAGCACCTGTCTGCACACCCTCTCTATATAAGACAGTCATTTTTGACAATGTTGTTCTTGGGACAAATGTCAATGGCTTCACCTGAACTTCCACGACAGAGAGTCACAAGATTTTGAAATGCGTTTTGAGATGGTTTCTGGTGCATAATTTTATTATTTCTTTTAATCGTGAGCATATGTCAAATTGACATTAGTTTTGCCCTGTTAGACATCATGTATAACTTCAGAAATAATTATGTTTATAAGGGTTAAACTATTTAATATCTATAGCATTGTTTCCTCAAGGAATCTTTTTACTTTCACATATCAAATCTAATTCCTCCTATAATGGAAGTATCAGTAATTTTACAGATGCTTTGACAACAGACTTTGAACCTGGATGGGAAATGCTGAAGGTTAAGTTACAAGGAATGAAGTCTGCTGTCCATGGTGCTGGATAACAACAGCCACCTTTCCATTTGATGCTATTAGTACAGATTCAGTAGGATGCGTGGTTTCAAACTGTGTTATTTTTGGATTTACAAAGATCCATATCAACTTAAGCCATCTTATTTTTTATGAAAGGCATATATTGGGACCAACTATGTATCAGGCACTGTGCTAGGAAATGGGTACACGGAAGTATATGAGGCAGATATTCACGGCACTCATTGTTTATTAAACTAGTAGTAACACCAGCAATTATAAAATTACAAACTGTGATAAGTTCTATGAAAGAAAACTACTGGGTATCATGAGACAGCATAACGTGGAGACCTATTTAAATTATGGAGGTCAGACCTGCTGTCATGTATCTGAAGGAGTAGAAGCTTGGAAATCAGTAAGAACATTGCCAATTGATTATAAAGACTAGTTTGATGTCTTATTCCCTTGCTGGGTGATAAGCTCCATGAAGGTAGGGACCATGTGCATCAACATTGTCTCCAGGGCTTTGGAGATAACTTAAAATTAGAAGGGGCTCAACAGATATTTATGATCTGACCGGCCCATTTGATATTGATCTAGACTAAGTTGAAGATGGGAATCAAATTGATCTGAGTAGAAGGAAAGGAGAATCATTTAGATAATAATTTGAAGCTTGCTGGCTATATATGGGATCAGATTCATGATCTTAATCTTTAAAATTTTTTTTTCCTAACCAACTGAAATTGTTGCTCATTTGATCTCAGCTTTATTATAAGCCACGTATAGATATAAAAACTCAGGGTGCAATAGACATTTTGAAAAAATTTACGCCTACTGTGTTTTTTAATAGCAATTTACGGCAGTTTGAGAAAACCTTTCAATATACCTTAAAATAATTCTAACTTCTCAATTATCCCTTTTAAAGGAAACAAGAACCATCATTTTGGATTTGACCCAACTTGAGGTTCAAATACTCCAAAATTAATTGTGAAGAATGCTTTCAATTTTGAATCTAGAGCTGAAGTACAGCGGCAGTACCATCTTGTTGTGCATATAATTGATGATAACTTGAAATATGGCAAATCCACCAAGCCCAGGACGGGCACCGCTGTTATAGATATTTATGTAAGAAGAGCCAATATGCCACCTCCTCCAACCACTAGTTCTGAAGTAAAGAGTTATAGAATTTAATTTGGGTCTCTGTATGGGAAATGTTCTACTGTTAAGTTCAAGTTTCATCTAAAAAGGCTAAAGGGCTACTCAGGGCAGCACCTTCACCCATATGCTTTTCCACTTGGGCGCTACCCCATCCAGCCATGGGACCACATTTTAGAGTGTACATCTTTAAGTATAAATTGAGAGGTGAAACAGAATTTATGAGAATTGCAGGTAGAGCATAGAGAACTCCTAAGAAACTAATTATGTCATCTGAATGATCTGAAAGTCCTGCCCATCAGAAGGGCCCACTACTCAGTGAATTTTATCAATTAAAAAATATCTACAAATGGGTACTTTGAAAGTTTATTCTCTCGGCCGGGTACAGTGGCTCATGCCTGTAATCCCAGCACTTTGGGAGGCCGAGGCGGGCAGATCATGCAGTCAGGAGATCGAGACCATCCTGGGTAACACGGTGAAACCCCATCTCTACTAAAACTACAAAAAATTAGCCGGGTGTGGTGGCATGCACCTGTAGTCCCAGCTACTTGGGAGGCTGAGGCAGGAGAATTGCTTGAAACGGGGAGGTGGAGGTTGCGGTGAGCCAAGATCGCGCCACTGCACTCCAGCCTCGGTGACAGAGTGAGACTCCATCGCAAAAAAAAAAAAAAAAAAAAGTTTCTTCTCTAGTAGCCATGATATTCATAGTCATGAGCACATACCATGTGCCAGGCACTGTACTGCGTGTATTATATTCATCATTTCATTTTATCTTCAATCCAAATCCCACGAAGTTTAGCAGATCTTTTAGTATTTTATTATTTAAAAAAATAGGTATGTAAAACCTCTGCAGAATTCCAGAATGGCTCCTGAGTAATGCCCAGATAAAGTCTGTTCAGCAAATGTAACGGTTAGTTTATTTTGTTGTTTTCTATCCTTTGAAATAGAAGCATTGAAAAAAACATGGATGCTAAATCCTCTCAACAGAACGCTTGATTTTCAAGAACACATTGCTCTCTTAAACGCACAAAAGCGGTTATGGTGTGTAGAGTAGATAATGGGGCATGTAAACTTAAAAGGACCTCAGATACCACCTAGTGAAAACCCTTGATTTCACAAATGAGAAAACTGAAGACAAGGAGGAGAAATGGTTTGTTCAAGATCACAGAGTTGTCATTGCATACAATTCAAGTCTTCACATCCTTAATTTGGGGCCTTCTGTATGCAAGGGTGTTCCTCGGTATTTTAAAACACCTGTAGTGTTTTAAAAAATACGTATATGTTAGACAGTATCTTCCTGTCTGTAAAGGACTATGGTTCTGTACCGATGCTACTATGTGTAAACAAATGCTTTCTGAAAACACAACTAATGCTCTGTTTCCTTTGAAATGATATTTCCCAGCAAAGAAAAAGTCTGACCATCGTGTACACAGCTATAAACACGTACAAATCCAATGACTGGTACATTCCTTTTATCTTCACTCTGATGGCTATTTTCTTTGCTGGGTTGATTTCCTGGGTATGTTTCCTGCTTTGGAAATATGGAAACATTATGGAATGCTGTCAGAAAATGACCAAGGAAGGCCAAACCCAAGTATGTGATTTTTCTTTCTAAGCTTTTGATATAAAGAGCTAAAACAAGTTGAGGTTTGGTAAACTTACTCTAAGGGCTTATGTATGCTTTTGAAGGGCAGAGGAAAGTACTTGGTATACGAAACCTGATGGTTCCTTTTACCAATGATCTCAAACCTACTCTATCCCAGAAAGAGTTGGGGAGCTTTCTTTGAAAAACAGCAACAACGTGTTATTGAGTTCTACCTTAGAACACATGGAAACAGATTTTCTATGAGAGAGATGATGATGATAATGATTATTATTTTTTTGATGGAGTCTTGCTCTGTTGCCCAGGCTGGAATGCAGTGGCATGATCTCAGCTCACTACAAGCTCCACCTCCTAGGTTCTAGCAATTCTCCTGCCTCAGCCTCCCGAGTAGCTGGGATTACAGGTGCATGCTGCCATGCCTGGCTAATTTTTTGTATTTTAGTAGAGATGAGGTTTCACCACATTGCCTAGGCTAGTCTTGAACTCCTGAGTTCAGGCAATCCACCCACCTCAGCCTCCCAAAGTGCTAGGATTGCAGGCATGAGCCACTGCACCTGGCCAAGATTATGTTTTAAACAAATAAATTTGTGAGCCAACAAACAAACAATTTTTCATATTATTTTGATGTAAGTGGTTTTATAGGTGTTTGAGAAGCACCAGAAACTAGTTGAGGGACTGGTGATAAATGCAGGTACCCTCTCCACACATCTGACTGGTTTTAAGTCTATCTGAAGCATATCTGGATCAGGGCAGAGAGGCCAAATAAATGGATAGAAAATGTAGCTACTTTCCTCACCATCTAAAAATATTTCTTCAGAGTGCAGAATATCACGACTTCAAAAATAGAGTTGGACATGAATGTTTATTAACTCAATATAATTTATTTATTGGTGCAGTGAAGGAGGTGGTGATGGTTAATGAAGACCATTTTATTCTTCCTTATACAGTATTTCTTTTTTCTTGGAGATGGGATAATCATGTGCTGACTATTGAATGAAATTATTTTTGCCATGTGTTAACATAATAAAGCTGATATTTTGTCAAATTTTCTTTTCATACAGAGGAATTAAGTATATTGCAGGTAAGATACAGATTACTAATTGTTACATGATTTTGCTTGAATTGTGTGATTTTTAAAATGCCACTCATCTGGTACCTGACTTTTATTTCTTTATTTTGGAATAGGTGATGGAACTCAGAAGGAAAATATTGTCACAGGAAACAGAAATAAAAAATTAGAAGTATTAACAGTAAGTACATTTTTGTGACCCTCTACAATGAAAGAAAGAGAACTACACTTTTTCCTGTAATTGTTGTTCAATGAAAATTTCTTTCATATAAACATATGGTAAAAATACTCCATCATCATAGGAAGTAAAAGCATTTCAATTTATCTCCTTTTGATGAATTTGTATGCATTACAAAACTGTAAATTCAGGTTAAGTTTTAGAATTTGGCTTAGGTCAAAATCTGCCTCAAGTACTATACGTGCATTCAAGAAAACAAAAACAAAACAAAACAAAAACTCTAGACAAAGGGAATCTTAGCGTTATTTACCATTCTTGAAAATAAAAATTAGGCCAGGCATGGTGGCTCACACTTGTAATTCCAGCAGTTTGGGAGGCCGAGAAGGGTAGATGACTTGAGGTCAGGAGCTTGAGACTAGCCTGGGCAATATGGCAAAACCCTGTCTCTACTGAGAATACAAAAATTAGCCAGGTATAGTTGTGCACACCTGTAGTCCCAGCTACTTGGGACACTGAGGCATGAGAATTGCTTGAGCCTGGGAGGTGGAGATTGCAGTGAGTCAAGATCACGCCATTGCACTCCAGTCTGTGTGACAGAGTGAGATTCCATCTCAAAAAAAAAAAAATAAAATAAATAAATAAAATAAAATAAAATAGAAATAAAAATAAACACTGTATTTGTAAATAGTTTTATACATGTGATTGATCTAAATAAGTTCTTCAACCCTGGAGTTTCTTAGCAGATATTAAAAAATCTACACCCTGGAGTATGCAAACCATCTTCAAATTGACTGAGGCTCATTTACTAAATGATCCACATAAATGACCATACAAGGGTAAGGCTGGTTCCAGGAAAAGCAAATGTAGAATGGAACAAGGAAGGGCATTTTTAGTCTTCATTTCCTTCTTTCTCTCTGCTTGCCTCCTCATAAACCAAGAACATTTCTAGATGAATCTAATTGACCGCAACATTGTTTCATAAACTTCTCTTTCAATGCTTCCTTCCTCTACCTCTTCCTTTAGTAAACCGATGCCAGCTCATCTCCTGTATGAGTCTGCTCCATCTGCCATAACAAAACACAACAGCCTGGGTAGCTTAGACAACATAAATTTATTTCTTACAGTGCTAGAGGCTGGAAGTCCAAGATCAAGGTGTCAGCAGATTTGGTTTCTTCTGAGGCCTCTCTCTTTGGCTTGCAGATGGCCACCTTACTACATCCTCACAGTTGTCCCTCAGCCTGTGCTGTCTGTGTCCTAGTCTCCTCTTCTTAGAAGGACATCAGTCATATTGGATTAAGTCTCACTTGTGTGATCTCATTTAACTTAATCACTCTATCTCCAAATGCAGTCACACTCTGAGGTTAAGGTTAGGATTTCAACATATGAATTTTTGGGGACGGAATTTAGCACATAGCACCTCCCATACATGATAAGAGGGTATGGCAGGCAGACTGATGTGGGGGATGGGATTAGGGGGAGATACAAACAGTGGGAAGTCTTTTGTCTTGAGGCTGCTAGCCCTCTATAAATTAGAAAGATGAGGTAACTTATAAGAAGTCATCTGCCCAAAGTCTTCAACACTTGTAAAAAGAAATCTTATAAAGCTGACTTTATTGCTAATACATTGTGCTTTTTTAAAGGAAACCACTGTATATGAGACTGTGTTTGATGGAGAAGCCATTGATCCACTTATGGTGTTTAAATATCTTTTGATTTAAGTGCATTTCACCTATTTAGATATTAAACTACGTGAATGAATTACTTATTCTTTTATAAAATGAGACTGGGTCCTAAGGCATACTATTTTAGGGCCAGGCAGGTAAAATAAGTGACTGTAAGGGGTCAGATACAACAGTAAATTCAATCATCAATGGCAGCTAATACTTGGGGGACATGGCTGTCACTCAGCTCCATCAAATTACTGGGAAGAGGTCTTGTGTTGCCATAATTTTGATACTTCAAAAGGAAGACAGAAATCCAAATTGTTACATGAAATCCACCCACCTTTAAAAGTAAGCAAATAATTCAATTAAACTCCACTGTGTGGGCCAAATAAAACACATCTGCCTCATTCCCTAGTTATATACTGTGCAACAAATTTCCCCCAAGTCTTACTAGCTTAGAGTAACCACCATTTTATTATATCTCACACTTTTCTGTGTCAGGAATTTGAGGAGGTATTACCTGGACTTCTTCTTCTTTTTTTTTTTTTTTCTTTATAAAGGGTCACTTCAATGGTATTCAACTGGCAGCCTGTCTGGTCTTGTGGGTCCACAGTGGCTTCACTCACAAGCATGACAGCTTGGTGGGGACAGTTACAGTTTGGCCCTGCTGAGTCCCATTTCCTCTTCATGTAATCTCAGGGCCTGATATGGTTTGACTGTGTCCCCACCCAAATCTCACCCTGAATCCTCACATGTCAAGGGTGGGGCCAGGTGGAGATAATTGAGTCGTGGGGTCAGTTTCCCCCCTGTTCTCGTGGTAGTGAATAAGTCTCATGAGATCTGATAGTTTTATAAATAAGAGTTCCCCTGCACAAGCTCTCTTGCCTGCCACCATGTAAGATGTGCCTTTGCTTCTCTTTTGCTTTCTGCCATGATTGTGAGGCCTCTCCACTCATGTAGAACTGTGAGTCCATTAAACCTCTTTCATTTATAAATTGTGCAGTCTTGGGTGTGTCTTTATTAGCAGCATGAGAACATACTAATACCGGGACTCTTCATGTAGTTGCTCCAGCAGGGATAGGTGGACACCCTACATGGCAGTTTAGATCTCTCGGAGAAAGCCAAGAGATAGGAGGGAAAGTTGTGATTTCTTGAGGATCAGGCCTGGAAATTGGCATAGCATCACTTCTGCCTCATTAAAGCAGTCAGAGTCCATCCAGATTCAAAGAGAGGAGCATACACCCCACTTCTCAAGGTATGGGAGTCAAAGAATTTGGGGCCATCTTTAATCAACCACATCTATAGTCCAAATGGGTCATGGATTTGCAATACCTGGTCTAAAGATATATCTGTTATGATCCCTGGAATTGCAGAGCAGATCATACCTCCATTTTACAAAACATTTTGAAGTTTTTTTTTTTCATGCATTTCTTCCCTAAAGAGGCAGAAATAGAAAGTCATCAGAGTTATTGGAAAAGCCTTGGTGTAGAGTTAGAAGACTAGGGTTTGAGTGTTGACACAACTGCTAGCACTCCATGTGAACATGGACAAAGCACTTAACCTCCCTGAGTCTCCCTTTTACCAGCTGCAAAGATGGCACAACAGTGTGGGCTTTCTGTCTTTCATGAGGTGGTAGTGAAGTTTAAACATGAATGTAATAAAGCAAAAGTCATTTTGTAAAGTGTCACTCAACATGAGGTATTAGCCATAAAAGACTCATTGGCATGATAACAGCTTGAGACACTTTACTGCAAGTTAAATCCTGACAGCTCTGGATAGCTTGGCGTGAAATTATTGATGCCTTATTACTGACTGCCAAGCTCTCCTTAAAGAAAGTCATTCCTTTAAAAAGAATTTTGTAAAATTAAAAACATACTGTTTATATCCTTATCTGACCTATATTAAATAACTTGGCTCTAATGAGTTCCTATTTCCAGGAATTCATTGAAAGCATACATGAACATTTATTGAGTGCTCACCTATGCCAAATATGACTTGTCCCATTGAGGTTCCAAACAATGAGAATTAACATTCTATTTTCATATTCTATCTTCCTGTGAAAGAAATACCATTATTGTCCCCATTTTATGGATATTAAAACAAAGCTTAGAGTCTAGAGTACGGAATAAATATGTCTAGAGTAACATGGCTTTCTTTCCTTTCAAAGACAGGGAGGAAAAGAGTTAGTGGAAATGTTTAGAGCAGAGATTGAATCTTAATAGTGGTAGAAAAGAGTCAGATAAGGAGTAGGTAGCTAGATCCTTAGGTACAAGGGCAGCAAGATGACTGTTGTGTGACAGCCAAGGGTGGAGTGTCTTGTAGCAGACTTCTTGGTGTAAGAATGACAGAGCAGCCTGCAACGGATCTCTGTGCCCTTCTCTGGTTCTTTCTCTACTTTCTTGTTATTATTGGAACTAATAAAAATTGCTGTATGCCATTTCTTGTTTCCTCCTTTAAAAAAGTATATATGTATATATACACACACATACACACACACACACACACACATACATATATATATTTAGGTTTTTTAATTTTTTAATTTTTATTTTTTTGAGGCAGAGTCTTGCTCTGTCGCCCAGGCTAGAGTGCAATGGCGCTATGTCGGCTCACTGCAAGCTCCGCCTCCCGGGTTCACGCCATTCTCCTGCCTCAGCCTCCCGAGTAGCTGGGACTACAGGCACCCGCCACCGCGCCCGGCTAATTTTTTTTTGTATTTTTATTAGAGACGGGGTTTCACTGTGTTAGCCTGGATGGTCTCGATCTCCTGACCTCGTGATCTGCCTGCCTCGGCCTCCCAAAGTGCTGGAATTACAGGCGTGAGCCACCGTGCCCGGCCGGTTTTTTTATTATTATACTTTAAGTTCTGGGATATATGTGCAGAACATGCAGGTTTGTTACATAGGTGTACACGTACAGTGGTGGTTTGCTGCACCCATCAACCTGTCATCTACATTAGGTATTTCTCCTAATGCTATCCCTCCTGTAGCCCCCCACCTCCTGACAGGCCCTGGTGTGTGATGTTCCCCTCCCTGTGTACATATGTTCTCACGGTTCAACTCCCACTTGTGAGTGAGAATATGTGGTGTTTGGTTTTCTGTTCCTGTGTTAGTTTGTTGAGAATGATGGTTTCTACCTTCATCCATGTCCTGCAAACGACATGAACTCATCCATTTTTATGGCTGCATAGTATTCCATAGTGTATATGTGCCACATTTTCTTTATCCAGTCTATCATTAATG